>NC_091747.1:33448491-33715991 GCF_043380555.1 Nothobranchius furzeri | reverse complement strand
CAGCATGATGACATCATAAAGAATCTGGGTATAGCAGGGCCATGTACACACTTTTTGTTGTAGCCAGGTCCTTTTCTCAATACTCGAGGACGCTAATACGTTCTTGTGTTTCTCAAATCCAGTCCACAGGACCCCCTGCTATACATGGTTTCCATATTGCCCTCTCAGTCACCGCACACACTTGACTTCAATGAATGGGTGATTAACAAACATCTGCAGCACTTGATCTCTTCCTTCATGTAAATGTGTTTAAAACCATAAATGAATGAATACCTCATGTAATGTTTTATCTGTGTCACAATTTCAACCCCTCCTCTTTTATCCGGGCTTGGGACCGGCAGAAGTGACCCAGAGAGGGACACTCTGGCAGAGTTAGTTTTTTTTTTTTTTTTTTTTTTTTCAGTTGGATAACATTTTATTGTCCGTCTTTATTTAACTTAATTCAGTTTACTTATATATTACCAATTTGTTAAACAAATCCTCTCAAGGCACTTTAAAGTGCAAACACTCCAGTTGAAGCAAATTATTGAACAATTGATTGAGTTCATTATTCTGATTAGTTGAATGTCTCTATGTAAGGAAACCCAGTTGATTGCTGTAAAGTCACTGACTAGTCGAGTCAGTGACTTTACAGCAAGCGTGTAGCGACAGTGGAGAGGAAAACTCCCCTTTAATAGGAAGAAACCTCCAGCAGAACCTGGCTCAGTATGAGTGGCCGCCTGCCACGACCCACTGGGGTGCTTACCTGGTTGAACATGTTAGGGTTGTAGGGTACGTCCTAAACACAAAAGCTGAGTTAATCTGGAAGAAACAATCAGCAGTTATGATGTTTCAGTTTCCTATCTTAAACATGTTACACCTGCTTTCTACACCTGAAACCCTAGACCCTTTTGTGGGAGGTTCGTGATGAAAAACAGCTTTCCTTTTGGCAGAAGACGATCCATTCTCAGGAACCAAAAATCAGCATTCCTTGTCTGGAGTTTCAGATCTCTCACCATCAAAGGAAATGATTCTCTTTGAGAAGTTGTCTATTTATACATTGTTAGGGTTGTTTGCGGAGAGTTTGCCTTCATCAGAAACCTTAAACCTTTTTGTGGGAGGTCCAGGGTCTTAAATGGCTTTCCATTTGGTTGCTGAAACTAAACCACGATTCTCTGACAAATGCGGTTGTTCTATGCTAATATAAGTCTCTGAATCTTTAACCAGAGCTGGAGAATTGGGTCCAGAGCTTTGAAGACTAGTTTCTGTTTTACAAAAGCCAAGGGTGACACTGGAGCTCCTTTAAGGTGGGACGCCACCCTGGGCTCATACAGAAACAGCTCTTTAGGAATCTCTTACAGTCTGTAGAGAGATCCGTCCTGATTCTGAGTTTGCTATCGAGTAACTTTCTTGAGTCAAACAAACTTTCGTGGAGCATTTCATAGAGAACAACTCCCACCTGCCACACGGTTGCTGGTCCTGCCTCATAACTGCATTCAGAAATATACTCAGGAGGGGCGTGTTTCGCTGTGCCGTAGAACCAGCCGTCTTCATATTCTGTGTTGGTGAAACAACTCAGTCCAAAGTCAATCAGTCGCAGTCGCGGGATTTCTGATCCTGTTTCAATCAGAATATTTTTTGGTTTAATGTCTCTGTGGAAGATGTTGGTGTCCTCCAGATGTTTGACGGCATCAACCAGCTGTTTTATAATAGTTTTAGCCTGATTCTCCTGTAGGGGCTCTTTGTTATTTTCAATAAACTGTGAGAGGTCCACTGCAGGCACTGGTCTCTCCAACACTAGAATTTGTTCCTGGTTGAAGTCATACCAGTCCAGGAGGGAAATTGGGGCTGACTTCCCCACCGAATCAGCTGATTCTGTCTGGAGTTTTAGCATGGCGGCTACCTCAATGCTGAGCTGCTGGCCGTTCTCGTCCGTATCTGTCCAGACTACATTTTCCTTTGGTATATGTTTGATTGCCACAGGTAAATTGTCTGCCCTGCGGTAGCCACCATAAACAGATCCACAGCCTCCCTTTCCGAGCTGATCTTTTTGCTCGTATTTTGCCTCGAACTGATCTTTGGCTGAAAGCGAGGGACTCTCAGAATCAGACAGTCTGAGTCTCTTTGCTGGACTTCCAGATCCCTCACCATCTGGGGAGCGTGACCTCTTTGAGACTCTGATTGTCTCATCCAGGTTATCTCTGGAGACACTGCCTTCGTCTGAAACCCTAGACCGTTTTGTGGGAGGTTCGTGATGAAAAACAGCTTTCTTTTTGGCAGAGGACGATCCTTTCTCAGGAACCAAATATCTGCATTCTTTGTCTGGATTTTCAGATCCCTCACCATCAAAGGACATGGATTTCTTTGTGAATTTGTCAATTCCTATAATGTTCTGGTTGTTTTTAACGAGTCTCCCTTCATCAGAAACCTTAAACCTTTTTGTGGGAGGTCCAGGGTCTGAAACGGCTTTCCGTTTGGTTGCTGAAACTAAACCACGATTCTCTGACAAATGCGGTGGTTCCATGCTAATATAAGTCTCTGAATCTTTAACCAGAGCTGGAGAGTAGCTCTTGTGTGCAAAAGAATCTCCCATAATGCTAAATAACACGTAGACGATAAGTTGAAAAACTATCGAACAACGAGCAAACACGACTGTCTCTGACGGTGCGTCACTGAGAACTGAATGCTGATGATGGAATTGATGATGATGATGATGAAGATGATGATGTCATAAAGCAAAGTTCTAAAAGAGGAAAACTCAAGGGAAAGAGCAAAGACGAGGCTGATGCTGCTTTTTGGCGGCCCTTATTGCTCTCCACCCGAGGATTATATCCTTTTTTGTTTCTTCTGATCCGACCCAAGAAGTTCCAAAGACCGGATTTAAAAGTCAAGGTGATCGCTCCTTCCAGGTTGTTGCACCCTGGCTTTGGAATGAACTGCCTTTAACCTTATGTAGTAGTGACAGTCTGGTAACCTTTAAAAAACAGCTGAAGACCCTTTTATTTAAAGCTGTTTTTACCTAAATGTTTTGTTTTCCTATTTTTTTACTCAAATTTGTCATCATTTTTATTGGTTTTATGATATTTTATAATTTTATAAGTTTGTTTTATTTGTATTAATTTAGTTTTCGTTTAAGATCATTACGATTTTATGACTTTATGATTTGTTTTGTTGTTGATCTATGTGAAGCACGTTGTAATTCTCTGTCTGTGATGAATGCTAAATAAATAAAATGTACTTACTTACTTTACTATTATTCTTCCAATTACTTTTACAAGCGGTCTGATGAACCATGGCGAAACTATTAGCAAAAAACACTGAAAAAAATCATTTTCAGTGTGTGTACGTCTCAGTTTGCAAAATAATAAATAAATATGTAAACAATAATTTACTTACTGTATTTATTAATTGTATGTAATGATAAGGTAACCCCAGTATCATTACACTTGTTCAAACGGCAGCGTGCACCCCTATGCATGTTACATCAGAACGACCAACTCGGCCGTGGGAAGTGTTCTATTGTGATATGTGGGTGATAAACCAAACATCACCCCAATATTATGATTCTAGGCTTCTATACCACTTGTCCACTGTCTTTTGCCAGCGGCAGGAACCCTTTTAAAAATGTCTTCAGGAATTTTCTAGTTACTTCTTCTTCCTCTTCCTCTTCACCAGAGAAATTACGTATATGTGTGTGTGTGTATATATATACGTTTTATAGAGGCTCAGATCAGTTTTAGATTGCTGATTAACTGCATTGTAGGTCCCCTACAAAAGAAGTGTGTTAGCTGGGTGTAGTTTCCCCTCCTTGTCTCGTTGTAGATCGCCCCCTGGGGCTGAGGACTCACCTCCAGCAGTGGTGCCCCCAGAAACTTTCCACAGTGGCAGCCAGATGGAGCCAATGAAAACTTTGGGGTGGAACACCAAATTGGTTCCTGCTGGTCCCTTTCTGTCTCAACAGAAACATCCAATAAAGTACTTTTTCTTTCTAAATGATGAGCCTAGCTAAATAAGGCATAGGCGATAAGTTGAAAATGATCAAACACGACTGTCTCTGTCGGTGTCTCACTCATTTGATGAACTGTAGGACAAAAGAACTCTATTCTGCTTTGATGTGATGACATCACAACACAGCATGATGACATCATAAAGAATCTGGGTATAGCAGGGCCATGTACACACTTTTTGTTGTAGCCAGGTCCTTTTCTCAATACTCGAGGACGCTAATACGTTCTTGTGTTTCTCAAATCCAGTCCACAGGACCCCCTGCTATACATGGTTTCCATATTGCCCTCTCAGTCACCGCACACACTTGACTTCAATGAATGGGTGATTAACAAGCATCTGCAGCACTTGATCTCTTCCTTCATGTAAATGTGTTTAAAACCATAAATGAATGAATACCTCATGTAATGTTTTATCTGTGTCACAATTTCAACCCCTCCTCTTTTATCCGGGCTTGGGACCGGCAGAAGTGACCCAGAGAGGGACACTCTGGCAGAGTTAGTTTTTTTTTTTTTTTTTTTTTCAGTTGGATAACATTTTATTGTCCGTCTTTATTTAACTTAATTCAGTTTACTTATATATTACCAATTTGTTAAACAAATCCTCTCAAGGCACTTTAAAGTGCAAACACTCCAGTTGAAGCAAATTATTGAACAATTGATTGAGTTCATTATTCTGATTAGTTGAATGTCTCTATGTAAGGAAACCCAGTTGATTGCTGTAAAGTCACTGACTAGTCGAGTCAGTGACTTTACAGCCAGCGTGTAGCGATAGTGGAGAGGAAAACTCCCCTTTAATAGGAAGAAACCTCCAGCAGAACCTGGCTCAGTATGAGTGGCCGCCTGCCACGACCCACTGGGGTGCTTACCTGGTTGAACATGTTAGGGTTGTAGGGTACGTCCTAAACACAAAAGTTGAGTTAATCTGGAAGAAACAATCAGCAGTTATGATGTTTCAGTTTCCTATCTTAAACATGTTACACCTGCTTTCTACACCTGAAACCCTAGACCCTTTTGTGGGAGGTTCGTGATGAAAAACAGCTTTCCTTTTGGCAGAAGACGATCCATTCTCAGGAACCAAAAATCAGCATTCCTTGTCTGGAGTTTCAGATCTCTCACCATCAAAGGAAAGGATTCTCTTTGAGAAGTTGTCTATTTATACATTGTTAGGGTTGTTTGCGGAGAGTTTGCCTTCATCAGAAACCTTAAACCTTTTTGTGGGAGGTCCAGGGTCTTAAATGGCTTTCCATTTGGTTGCTGAAACTAAACCACGATTCTCTGACAAATGCGGTTGTTCTATGCTAATATAAGTCTCTGAATCTTTAACCAGAGCTGGAGAATTGGGTCCAGAGCTTTGAAGACTAGTTTCTGTTTTACAAAAGCCAAGGGTGACACTGGAGCTCCTTTAAGGTGGGACGCCACCCTGGGCTCAAACAGAAACAGCTCTTTAGGAATCTCTTACAGTCTGTAGAGAGATCCGTCCTGATTCTGAGTTTGCTATCGAGTAACTTTCTTGAGTCAAACAAACTTTCGTGGAGCATTTCATAGAGAACAACTCCCACCTGCCACACGGTTGCTGGTCCTGCCTCATAACTGCATTCAGAAATATACTCAGGAGGGGCGTGTTTCGCTGTGCCGTAGAACCAGCCGTCTTCATATTCTGTGTTGGTGAAACAACTCAGTCCAAAGTCAATCAGTCGCAGTCGCGGGATTTCTGATCCTGTTTCAATCAGAATATTTTTTGGTTTAATGTCTCTGTGGAAGATGTTGGTGTCCTCCAGATGTTTGACGGCATCAACCAGCTGTTTTATAATAGTTTTAGCCTGATTCTCCTGTAGGGGCTCTTTGTTATTTTCAATAAACTGTGAGAGGTCCACTGCAGGCACTGGTCTCTCCAACACTAGAATTTGTTCCTGGTTGAAGTCATACCAGTCCAGGAGGGAAATTGGGGCTGACTTCCCCACCGAATCAGCTGATTCTGTCTGGAGTTTTAGCATGGCGGCTACCTCAATGCTGAGCTGCTGGCCGTTCTCGTCCGTATCTGTCCAGACTACATTTTCCTTTGGTATATGTTTGATTGCCACAGGTAAATTGTCTGCCCTGCGGTAGCCACCATAAACAGATCCACAGCCTCCCTTTCCGAGCTGATCTTTTTGCTCGTATTTTGCCTCGAACTGATCTTTGGCTGAAAGCGAGGGACTCTCAGAATCAGACAGTCTGAGTCTCTTTGCTGGACTTTCTGATCCCTCACCATCTGGGGAGCGTGACCTCTTTGAGACTCTGATTGTCTCATCCAGGTTATCTCTGGAGACACTGCCTTCGTCTGAAACCCTAGACCGTTTTGTGGGAGGTTCGTGATGAAAAACAGCTTTCCTTTTGGCAGAGGAAGATCCTTTCTCAGGAACCAAATATCTGCATTCTTTGTCTGGATTTTCAGATCCCTCACCATCAAAGGACATGGATTTCTTTGTGAATTTGTCAATTCCTATAATGTTCTGGTTGTTTTTAACGAGTCTCCCTTCATCAGAAACCTTAAACCTTTTTGTGGGAGGTCCAGGGTCTGAAACGGCTTTCCGTTTGGTTGCTGAAACTAAACCACGATTCTCTGACAAATGCGGTGGTTCCATGCTAATATAAGTCTCTGAATCTTTAACCAGAGCTGGAGAGTAGCTCTTGTGTGCAAAAGAATCTCCCATAATGCTAAATAACACGTAGACGATAAGTTGAAAAACTATCGAACAACGAGCAAACACGACTGTCTCTGACGGTGCGTCACTGAGAACTGAATGCTGATGATGGAATTGATGATGATGATGATGAAGATGATGATGTCATAAAGCAAAGTTCTAAAAGAGGAAAACTCAAGGGAAAGAGCAAAGACGAGGCTGATGCTGCTTTTTGGCGGCCCTTATTGCTCTCCACCCGAGGATTATATCCTTTTTTGTTTCTTCTGATCCGACCCAAGAAGTTCCAAAGACCGGATTTAAAAGTCAAGGTGATCGCTCCTTCCAGGTTGTTGCACCCTGGCTTTGGAATGAACTGCCTTTAACCTTATGTAGTAGTGACAGTCTGGTAACCTTTAAAAAACAGCTGAAGACCCTTTTATTTAAAGCTGTTTTTACCTAAATGTTTTGTTTTCCTATTTTTTTACTCAAATTTGTCATCATTTTTATTGGTTTTATGATATTTTATAATTTTATAAGTTTGTTTTATTTGTATTAATTTAGTTTTCGTTTAAGATCATTACGATTTTATGACTTTATGATTTGTTTTGTTGTTGATCTATGTGAAGCACGTTGTAATTCTCTGTCTGTGATGAATGCTAAATAAATAAAATGTACTTACTTACTTTACTATTATTCTTCCAATTACTTTTACAAGCGGTCTGATGAACCATGGCGAAACTATTAGCAAAAAACACTGAAAAAAATCATTTTCAGTGTGTGTACGTCTCAGTTTGCAAAATAATAAATAAATATGTAAACAATAATTTACTTACTGTATTTATTAATTGTATGTAATGATAAGGTAACCCCAGTATCATTACACTTGTTCAAACGGCAGCGTGCACCCCTATGCATGTTACATCAGAACGACCAACTCGGCCGTGGGAAGTGTTCTATTGTGATATGTGGGTGATAAACCAAACATCACCCCAATATTATGATTCTAGGCTTCTATACCACTTGTCCACTGTCTTTTGCCAGCGGCAGGAACCCTTTTAAAAATGTCTTCAGGAATTTTCTAGTTACTTCTTCTTCCTCTTCCTCTTCACCAGAGAAATTACGTATATGTGTGTGTGTGTATATATATACGTTTTATAGAGGCTCAGATCAGTTTTAGATTGCTGATTAACTGCATTGTAGGTCCCCTACAAAAGAAGTGTGTTAGCTGGGTGTAGTTTCCCCTCCTTGTCTCGTTGTAGATCGCCCCCTGGGGCTGAGGACTCACCTCCAGCAGTGGTGCCCCCAGAAACTTTCCACAGTGGCAGCCAGATGGAGCCAATGAAAACTTTGGGGTGGAACACCAAATTGGTTCCTGCTGGTCCCTTTCTGTCTCAACAGAAACATCCAATAAAGTACTTTTTCTTTCTAAATGATGAGCCTAGCTAAATAAGGCATAGGCGATAAGTTGAAAACGATCAAACACGACTGTCTCTGTCGGTGTCTCACTCATTTGATGAACTGTAGGACAAAAGAACTCTATTCTGCTTTGATGTGATGACATCACAACACAGCATGATGACATCATAAAGAATCTGGGTATAGCAGGGCCATGTACACACTTTTTGTTGTAGCCAGGTCCTTTTCTCAATACTCGAGGACGCTAATACGTTCTTGTGTTTCTCAAATCCAGTCCACAGGACCCCCTGCTATACATGGTTTCCATATTGCCCTCTCAGTCACCGCACACACTTGACTTCAATGAATGGGTGATTAACAAGCATCTGCAGCACTTGATCTCTTCCTTCATGTAAATGTGTTTAAAACCATAAATGAATGAATACCTCATGTAATGTTTTATCTGTGTCACAATTTCAACCCCTCCTCTTTTATCCGGGCTTGGGACCGGCAGAAGTGACCCAGAGAGGGACACTCTGGCAGAGTTAGTTTTTTTTTTTTTTTTTTTTTTCAGTTGGATAACATTTTATTGTCCGTCTTTATTTAACTTAATTCAGTTTACTTATATATTACCAATTTGTTAAACAAATCCTCTCAAGGCACTTTAAAGTGCAAACACTCCAGTTGAAGCAAATTATTGAACAATTGATTGAGTTCATTATTCTGATTAGTTGAATGTCTCTATCTAAGGAAACCCAGTTGATTGCTGTAAAGTCACTGACTAGTCGAGTCAGTGACTTTACAGCCAGCGTGTAGCGACAGTGGAGAGGAAAACTCCCCTTTAATAGGAAGAAACCTCCAGCAGAACCTGGCTCAGTATGAGTGGCCGCCTGCCACGACCCACTGGGGTGCTTACCTGGTTGAACATGTTAGGGTTGTAGGGTACGTCCTAAACACAAAAGTTGAGTTAATCTGGAAGAAACAATCAGCAGTTATGATGTTTCAGTTTCCTATCTTAAACATGTTACACCTGCTTTCTACACCTGAAACCCTAGACCCTTTTGTGGGAGGTTCGTGATGAAAAACAGCTTTCCTTTTGGCAGAAGACGATCCATTCTCAGGAACCAAAAATCAGCATTCCTTGTCTGGAGTTTCAGATCTCTCACCATCAAAGGAAAGGATTCTCTTTGAGAAGTTGTCTATTTATACATTGTTAGGGTTGTTTGCGGAGAGTTTGCCTTCATCAGAAACCTTAAACCTTTTTGTGGGAGGTCCAGGGTCTTAAATGGCTTTCCATTTGGTTGCTGAAACTAAACCACGATTCTCTGACAAATGCGGTTGTTCTATGCTAATATAAGTCTCTGAATCTTTAACCAGAGCTGGAGAATTGGGTCCAGAGCTTTGAAGACTAGTTTCTGTTTTACAAAAGCCAAGGGTGACACTGGAGCTCCTTTAAGGTGGGACGCCACCCTGGGCTCAAACAGAAACAGCTCTTTAGGAATCTCTTACAGTCTGTAGAGAGATCCGTCCTGATTCTGAGTTTGCTATCGAGTAACTTTCTTGAGTCAAACAAACTTTCGTGGAGCATTTCATAGAGAACAACTCCCACCTGCCACACGGTTGCTGGTCCTGCCTCATAACTGCATTCAGAAATATACTCAGGAGGGGCGTGTTTCGCTGTGCCGTAGAACCAGCCGTCTTCATATTCTGTGTTGGTGAAACAACTCAGTCCAAAGTCAATCAGTCGCAGTCGCGGGATTTCTGATCCTGTTTCAATCAGAATATTTTTTGGTTTAATGTCTCTGTGGAAGATGTTGGTGTCCTCCAGATGTTTGACGGCATCAACCAGCTGTTTTATAATAGTTTTAGCCTGATTCTCCTGTAGGGGCTCTTTGTTATTTTCAATAAACTGTGAGAGGTCCACTGCAGGCACTGGTCTCTCCAACACTAGAATTTGTTCCTGGTTGAAGTCATACCAGTCCAGGAGGGAAATTGGGGCTGACTTCCCCACCGAATCAGCTGATTCTGTCTGGAGTTTTAGCATGGCGGCTACCTCAATGCTGAGCTGCTGGCCGTTCTCGTCCGTATCTGTCCAGACTACATTTTCCTTTGGTATATGTTTGATTGCCACAGGTAAATTGTCTGCCCTGCGGTAGCCACCATAAACAGATCCACAGCCTCCCTTTCCGAGCTGATCTTTTTGCTCGTATTTTGCCTCGAACTGATCTTTGGCTGGAAGCGAGGGACTCTCAGAATCAGACAGTCTGAGTCTCTTTGCTGGACTTCCAGATCCCTCACCATCTGGGGAGCGTGACCTCTTTGAGACTCTGATTGTCTCATCCAGGTTATCTCTGGAGACACTGCCTTCGTCTGAAACCCTAGACCGTTTTGTGGGAGGTTCGTGATGAAAAACAGCTTTCCTTTTGGCAGAGGACAATCCTTTCTCAGGAACCAAATATCTGCATTCTTTGTCTGGATTTTCAGATCCCTCACCATCAAAGGACATGGATTTCTTTGTGAATTTGTCAATTCCTATAATGTTCTGGTTGTTTTTAACGAGTCTCCCTTCATCAGAAACCTTAAACCTTTTTGTGGGAGGTCCAGGGTCTGAAACGGCTTTCCGTTTGGTTGCTGAAACTAAACCACGATTCTCTGACAAATGCGGTGGTTCCATGCTAATATAAGTCTCTGAATCTTTAACCAGAGCTGGAGAGTAGCTCTTGTGTGCAAAAGAATCTCCCATAATGCTAAATAACACGTAGACGATAAGTTGAAAAACTATCGAACAACGAGCAAACACGACTGTCTCTGACGGTGCGTCACTGAGAACTGAATGCTGATGATGGAATTGATGATGATGATGATGAAGATGATGATGTCATAAAGCAAAGTTCTAAAAGAGGAAAACTCAAGGGAAAGAGCAAAGACGAGGCTGATGCTGCTTTTTGGCGGCCCTTATTGCTCTCCACCCGAGGATTATATCCTTTTTTGTTTCTTCTGATCCGACCCAAGAAGTTCCAAAGACCGGATTTAAAAGTCAAGGTGATCGCTCCTTCCAGGTTGTTGCACCCTGGCTTTGGAATGAACTGCCTTTAACCTTATGTAGTAGTGACAGTCTGGTAAACTTTAAAAAACAGCTGAAGACCCTTTTATTTAAAGCTGTTTTTACCTAAATGTTTTGTTTTCCTATTTTTTTACTCAAATTTGTCATCATTTTTATTGGTTTTATGATATTTTATAATTTTATAAGTTTGTTTTATTTGTATTAATTTAGTTTTCGTTTAAGATCATTACGATTTTATGACTTTATGATTTGTTTTGTTGTTGATCTATGTGAAGCACGTTGTAATTCTCTGTCTGTGATGAATGCTAAATAAATAAAATGTACTTACTTACTTTACTATTATTCTTCCAATTACTTTTACAAGCGGTCTGATGAACCATGGCGAAACTATTAGCAAAAAACACTGAAAAAAATCATTTTCAGTGTGTGTATGTCTCAGTTTGCAAAATAATAAATAAATATGTAAACAATAATTTACTTACTGTATTTATTAATTGTATGTAATGATAAGGTAACCCCAGTATCATTACACTTGTTCAAACGGCAGCGTGCACCCCTATGCATGTTACATCAGAACGACCAACTCGGCCGTGGGAAGTGTTCTATTGTGATATGTGGGTGATAAACCAAACATCACCCCAATATTATGATTCTAGGCTTCTATACCACTTGTCCACTGTCTTTTGCCAGCGGCAGGAACCCTTTTAAAAATGTCTTCAGGAATTTTCTAGTTACTTCTTCTTCCTCTTCCTCTTCACCAGAGAAATTACGTATATGTGTGTGTGTGTATATATATACGTTTTATAGAGGCTCAGATCAGTTTTAGATTGCTGATTAACTGCATTGTAGGTCCCCTACAAAAGAAGTGTGTTAGCTGGGTGTAGTTTCCCCTCCTTGTCTCGTTGTAGATCGCCCCCTGGGGCTGAGGACTCACCTCCAGCAGTGGTGCCCCCAGAAACTTTCCACAGTGGCAGCCAGATGGAGCCAATGAAAACTTTGGGGTGGAACACCAAATTGGTTCCTGCTGGTCCCTTTCTGTCTCAACAGAAACATCCAATAAAGTACTTTTTCTTTCTAAATGATGAGCCTAGCTAAATAAGGCATAGGCGATAAGTTGAAAACGATCAAACACGACTGTCTCTGTCGGTGTCTCACTCATTTGATGAACTGTAGGACAAAAGAACTCTATTCTGCTTTGATGTGATGACATCACAACACAGCATGATGACATCATAAAGAATCTGGGTATAGCAGGGCCATGTACACACTTTTTGTTGTAGCCAGGTCCTTTTCTCAATACTCGAGGACGCTAATACGTTCTTGTGTTTCTCAAATCCAGTCCACAGGACCCCCTGCTATACATGGTTTCCATATTGCCCTCTCAGTCACCGCACACACTTGACTTCAATGAATGGGTGATTAACAAGCATCTGCAGCACTTGATCTCTTCCTTCATGTAAATGTGTTTAAAACCATAAATGAATGAATACCTCATGTAATGTTTTATCTGTGTCACAATTTCAACCCCTCCTCTTTTATCCGGGCTTGGGACCGGCAGAAGTGACCCAGAGAGGGACACTCTGGCAGAGTTAGTTTTTTTTTTTTTTTTTTTTTCAGTTGGATAACATTTTATTGTCCGTCTTTATTTAACTTAATTCAGTTTACTTATATATTACCAATTTGTTAAACAAATCCTCTCAAGGCACTTTAAAGTGCAAACACTCCAGTTGAAGCAAATTATTGAACAATTGATTGAGTTCATTATTCTGATTAGTTGAATGTCTCTATGTAAGGAAACCCAGTTGATTGCTGTAAAGTCACTGACTAGTCGAGTCAGTGACTTTACAGCAAGCGTGTAGCGACAGTGGAGAGGAAAACTCCCCTTTAATAGGAAGAAACCTCCAGCAGAACCTGGCTCAGTATGAGTGGCCGCCTGCCACGACCCACTGGGGTGCTTACCTGGTTGAACATGTTAGGGTTGTAGGGTACGTCCTAAACACAAAAGCTGAGTTAATCTGGAAGAAACAATCAGCAGTTATGATGTTTCAGTTTCCTATCTTAAACATGTTACACCTGCTTTCTACACCTGAAACCCTAGACCCTTTTGTGGGAGGTTCGTGATGAAAAACAGCTTTCCTTTTGGCAGAAGACGATCCATTCTCAGGAACCAAAAATCAGCATTCCTTGTCTGGAGTTTCAGATCTCTCACCATCAAAGGAAATGATTCTCTTTGAGAAGTTGTCTATTTATACATTGTTAGGGTTGTTTGCGGAGAGTTTGCCTTCATCAGAAACCTTAAACCTTTTTGTGGGAGGTCCAGGGTCTTAAATGGCTTTCCATTTGGTTGCTGAAACTAAACCACGATTCTCTGACAAATGCGGTTGTTCTATGCTAATATAAGTCTCTGAATCTTTAACCAGAGCTGGAGAATTGGGTCCAGAGCTTTGAAGACTAGTTTCTGTTTTACAAAAGCCAAGGGTGACACTGGAGCTCCTTTAAGGTGGGACGCCACCCTGGGCTCATACAGAAACAGCTCTTTAGGAATCTCTTACAGTCTGTAGAGAGATCCGTCCTGATTCTGAGTTTGCTATCGAGTAACTTTCTTGAGTCAAACAAACTTTCGTGGAGCATTTCATAGAGAACAACTCCCACCTGCCACACGGTTGCTGGTCCTGCCTCATAACTGCATTCAGAAATATACTCAGGAGGGGCGTGTTTCGCTGTGCCGTAGAACCAGCCGTCTTCATATTCTGTGTTGGTGAAACAACTCAGTCCAAAGTCAATCAGTCGCAGTCGCGGGATTTCTGATCCTGTTTCAATCAGAATATTTTTTGGTTTAATGTCTCTGTGGAAGATGTTGGTGTCCTCCAGATGTTTGACGGCATCAACCAGCTGTTTTATAATAGTTTTAGCCTGATTCTCCTGTAGGGGCTCTTTGTTATTTTCAATAAACTGTGAGAGGTCCACTGCAGGCACTGGTCTCTCCAACACTAGAATTTGTTCCTGGTTGAAGTCATACCAGTCCAGGAGGGAAATTGGGGCTGACTTCCCCACCGAATCAGCTGATTCTGTCTGGAGTTTTAGCATGGCGGCTACCTCAATGCTGAGCTGCTGGCCGTTCTCGTCCGTATCTGTCCAGACTACATTTTCCTTTGGTATATGTTTGATTGCCACAGGTAAATTGTCTGCCCTGCGGTAGCCACCATAAACAGATCCACAGCCTCCCTTTCCGAGCTGATCTTTTTGCTCGTATTTTGCCTCGAACTGATCTTTGGCTGAAAGCGAGGGACTCTCAGAATCAGACAGTCTGAGTCTCTTTGCTGGACTTTCTGATCCCTCACCATCTGGGGAGCGTGACCTCTTTGAGACTCTGATTGTCTCATCCAGGTTATCTCTGGAGACACTGCCTTCGTCTGAAACCCTAGACCGTTTTGTGGGAGGTTCGTGATGAAAAACAGCTTTCCTTTTGGCAGAGGACGATCCTTTCTCAGGAACCAAATATCTGCATTCCTTGTCTGGATTTTCAGATCCCTCACCATCAAAGGACATGGATTTCTTTGTGAATTTGTCAATTCCTATAATGGTCTGGTTGTTTTTAACGAGTCTCCCTTCATCAGAAACCTTAAACCTTTTTGTGGGAGGTCCAGGGTCTGAAACGGCTTTCCGTTTGGTTGCTGAAACTAAACCACGATTCTCTGACAAATGCGGTGGTTCCATGCTAATATAAGTCTCTGAATCTTTAACCAGAGCTGGAGAGTAGCTCTTGTGTGCAAAAGAATCTCCCATAATGCTAAATAACACGTAGACGATAAGTTGAAAAACTATCGAACAACGAGCAAACACGACTGTCTCTGACGGTGCGTCACTGAGAACTGAATGCTGATGATGGAATTGATGATGATGATGATGATGAAGATGATGATGTCATAAAGCAAAGTTCTAAAAGAGGAAAACTCAAGGGAAAGAGCAAAGACGAGGCTGATGCTGCTTTTTGGCGGCCCTTATTGCTCTCCACCCGAGGATTATATCCTTTTTTGTTTCTTCTGATCCGACCCAAGAAGTTCCAAAGACCAGATTTAAAAGTCAAGGTGATCGCTCCTTCCAGGTTGTTGCACCCTGGCTTTGGAATGAACTGCCTTTAACCTTATGTAGTATTGACAGTCTGGTAACCTTTAAAAAACAGCTGAAGACCCTTTTATTTAAAGCTGTTTTTACCAAAATGTTTTGTTTTCCTATTTTTTTACTCAACTTTGTAATCATTTTTATTGGTTTTATGATATTTTATAATTTTATGAGTTAGTTTTATTTGTATTTATTTCTGTTTCGTTTAAGATCATTATGATTTTATGACTTTATGATTTGTTTTGTTATTGATCTATGTGAAGCACGTTGTAATTCTCTGTCTGTGATGAATGCTAAATAAATAAAATGTACTTACTTACTTTACTATTATTCTTCCAATTACTTTTACAAGCGGTCTGATGAACCATGGCGAAACTATTAGCAAAAAACACTGAAAAAAATCATTTTCAGTGTGTGTATGTCTCAGTTTGCAAAATAATAAATAAATATGTAAACAATAATTTACTTACTGTATTTATTAATTATATGTAATGATAAGGTAACCCCAGTATCATTACACTTGTTCAAACGGCAGCGTGCACCCCTATGCATGTTACATCAGAACGACCAACTCGGCCGTGGGAAGTGTTCTATTGTGATATGTGGGTGATAAACCAAACATCACCCCAATATTATGATTCTAGGCTTCTATACCACTTGTCCACTGTCTTTTGCCAGCGGCAGGAACCCTTTTAAAAATGTCTTCAGGAATTTTCTAGTTACTTCTTCTTCCTCTTCCTCTTCACCAGAGAAATTACGTATATGTGTGTGTGTGTATATATATACGTTTTATAGAGGCTCAGATCAGTTTTAGATTGCTGATTAACTGCATTGTAGGTCCCCTACAAAAGAAGTGTGTTAGCTGGGTGTAGTTTCCCCTCCTTGTCTCGTTGTAGATCGCCCCCTGGGGCTGAGGACTCACCTCCAGCAGTGGTGCCCCCAGAAACTTTCCACAGTGGCAGCCAGATGGAGCCAATGAAAACTTTGGGGTGGAACACCAAATTGGTTCCTGCTGGTCCCTTTCTGTCTCAACAGAAACATCCAATAAAGTACTTTTTCTTTCTAAATGATGAGCCTAGCTAAATAAGGCATAGGCGATAAGTTGAAAACGATCAAACACGACTGTCTCTGTCGGTGTCTCACTCATTTGATGAACTGTAGGACAAAAGAACTCTATTCTGCTTTGATGTGATGACATCACAACACAGCATGATGACATCATAAAGAATCTGGGTATAGCAGGGCCATGTACACACTTTTTGTTGTAGCCAGGTCCTTTTCTCAATACTCGAGGACGCTAATACGTTCTTGTGTTTCTCAAATCCAGTCCACAGGACCCCCTGCTATACATGGTTTCCATATTGCCCTCTCAGTCACCGCACACACTTGACTTCAATGAATGGGTGATTAACAAGCATCTGCAGCACTTGATCTCTTCCTTCATGTAAATGTGTTTAAAACCATAAATGAATGAATACCTCATGTAATGTTTTATCTGTGTCACAATTTCAACCCCTCCTCTTTTATCCGGGCTTGGGACCGGCAGAAGTGACCCAGAGAGGGACACTCTGGCAGAGTTAGTTTTTTTTTTTTTTTTTTTTTTCAGTTGGATAACATTTTATTGTCCGTCTTTATTTAACTTAATTCAGTTTACTTATATATTACCAATTTGTTAAACAAATCCTCTCAAGGCACTTTAAAGTGCAAACACTCCAGTTGAAGCAAATTATTGAACAATTGATTGAGTTCATTATTCTGATTAGTTGAATGTCTCTATGTAAGGAAACCCAGTTGATTGCTGTAAAGTCACTGACTAGTCGAGTCAGTGACTTTACAGCCAGCGTGTAGCGACAGTGGAGAGGAAAACTCCCCTTTAATAGGAAGAAACCTCCAGCAGAACCTGGCTCAGTATGAGTGGCCGCCTGCCACGACCCACTGGGGTGCTTACCTGGTTGAACATGTTAGGGTTGTAGGGTACGTCCTAAACACAAAAGCTGAGTTAATCTGGAAGAAACAATCAGCAGTTATGATGTTTCAGTTTCCTATCTTAAACATGTTACACCTGCTTTCTACACCTGAAACCCTAGACCCTTTTGTGGGAGGTTCGTGATGAAAAACAGCTTTCCTTTTGGCAGAAGACGATCCATTCTCAGGAACCAAAAATCAGCATTCCTTGTCTGGAGTTTCAGATCTCTCACCATCAAAGGAAAGGATTCTCTTTGAGAAGTTGTCTATTTATACATTGTTAGGGTTGTTTGCGGAGAGTTTGCCTTCATCAGAAACCTTAAACCTTTTTGTGGGAGGTCCAGGGTCTTAAATGGCTTTCCATTTGGTTGCTGAAACTAAACCACGATTCTCTGACAAATGCGGTTGTTCTATGCTAATATAAGTCTCTGAATCTTTAACCAGAGCTGGAGAATTGGGTCCAGAGCTTTGAAGACTAGTTTCTGTTTTACAAAAGCCAAGGGTGACACTGGAGCTCCTTTAAGGTGGGACGCCACCCTGGGCTCAAACAGAAACAGCTCTTTAGGAATCTCTTACAGTCTGTAGAGAGATCCGTCCTGATTCTGAGTTTGCTATCGAGTAACTTTCTTGAGTCAAACAAACTTTCGTGGAGCATTTCATAGAGAACAACTCCCACCTGCCACACGGTTGCTGGTCCTGCCTCATAACTGCATTCAGAAATATACTCAGGAGGGGCGTGTTTCGCTGTGCCGTAGAACCAGCCGTCTTCATATTCTGTGTTGGTGAAACAACTCAGTCCAAAGTCAATCAGTCGCAGTCGCGGGATTTCTGATCCTGTTTCAATCAGAATATTTTTTGGTTTAATGTCTCTGTGGAAGATGTTGGTGTCCTCCAGATGTTTGACGGCATCAACCAGCTGTTTTATAATAGTTTTAGCCTGATTCTCCTGTAGGGGCTCTTTGTTATTTTCAATAAACTGTGAGAGGTCCACTGCAGGCACTGGTCTCTCCAACACTAGAATTTGTTCCTGGTTGAAGTCATACCAGTCCAGGAGGGAAATTGGGGCTGACTTCCCCACCGAATCAGCTGATTCTGTCTGGAGTTTTAGCATGGCGGCTACCTCAATGCTGAGCTGCTGGCCGTTCTCGTCCGTATCTGTCCAGACTACATTTTCCTTTGGTATATGTTTGATTGCCACAGGTAAATTGTCTGCCCTGCGGTAGCCACCATAAACAGATCCACAGCCTCCCTTTCCGAGCTGATCTTTTTGCTCGTATTTTGCCTCGAACTGATCTTTGGCTGAAAGCGAGGGACTCTCAGAATCAGACAGTCTGAGTCTCTTTGCTGGACTTCCAGATCCCTCACCATCTGGGGAGCGTGACCTCTTTGAGACTCTGATTGTCTCATCCAGGTTATCTCTGGAGACACTGCCTTCGTCTGAAACCCTAGACCGTTTTGTGGGAGGTTCGTGATGAAAAACAGCTTTCCTTTTGGCAGAGGACGATCCTTTCTCAGGAACCAAATATCTGCATTCTTTGTCTGGATTTTCAGATCCCTCACCATCAAAGGACATGGATTTCTTTGTGAATTTGTCAATTCCTATAATGTTCTGGTTGTTTTTAACGAGTCTCCCTTCATCAGAAACCTTAAACCTTTTTGTGGGAGGTCCAGGGTCTGAAACGGCTTTCCGTTTGGTTGCTGAAACTAAACCACGATTCTCTGACAAATGCGGTGGTTCCATGCTAATATAAGTCTCTGAATCTTTAACCAGAGCTGGAGAGTAGCTCTTGTGTGCAAAAGAATCTCCCATAATGCTAAATAACACGTAGACGATAAGTTGAAAAACTATCGAACAACGAGCAAACACGACTGTCTCTGACGGTGCGTCACTGAGAACTGAATGCTGATGATGGAATTGATGATGATGATGATGAAGATGATGATGTCATAAAGCAAAGTTCTAAAAGAGGAAAACTCAAGGGAAAGAGCAAAGACGAGGCTGATGCTGCTTTTTGGCGGCCCTTATTGCTCTCCACCCGAGGATTATATCCTTTTTTGTTTCTTCTGATCCGACCCAAGAAGTTCCAAAGACCGGATTTAAAAGTCAAGGTGATCGCTCCTTCCAGGTTGTTGCACCCTGGCTTTGGAATGAACTGCCTTTAACCTTATGTAGTAGTGACAGTCTGGTAACCTTTAAAAAACAGCTGAAGACCCTTTTATTTAAAGCTGTTTTTACCTAAATGTTTTGTTTTCCTATTTTTTTACTCAAATTTGTCATCATTTTTATTGGTTTTATGATATTTTATAATTTTATAAGTTTGTTTTTTTTGTATTAATTTAGTTTTCGTTTTATGATCATTACGATTTTATGACTTTATGATTTGTTTTGTTGTTGATCTATGTGAAGCACGTTGTAATTCTCTGTCTGTGATGAATGCTAAATAAATAAAATGTACTTACTTACTTTACTATTATTCTTCCAATTACTTTTACAAGCGGTCTGATGAACCATGGCGAAACTATTAGCAAAAAACACTGAAAAAAATCATTTTCAGTGTGTGTACGTCTCAGTTTGCAAAATAATAAATAAATATGTAAACAATAATTTACTTACTGTATTTATTAATTGTATGTAATGATAAGGTAACCCCAGTATCATTACACTTGTTCAAACGGCAGCGTGCACCCCTATGCATGTTACATCAGAACGACCAACTCGGCCGTGGGAAGTGTTCTATTGTGATATGTGGGTGATAAACCAAACATCACCCCAATATTATGATTCTAGGCTTCTATACCACTTGTCCACTGTCTTTTGCCAGCGGCAGGAACCCTTTTAAAAATGTCTTCAGGAATTTTCTAGTTACTTCTTCTTCCTCTTCCTCTTCACCAGAGAAATTACGTATATGTGTGTGTGTGTATATATATACGTTTTATAGAGGCTCAGATCAGTTTTAGATTGCTGATTAACTGCATTGTAGGTCCCCTACAAAAGAAGTGTGTTAGCTGGGTGTAGTTTCCCCTCCTTGTCTCGTTGTAGATCGCCCCCTGGGGCTGAGGACTCACCTCCAGCAGTGGTGCCCCCAGAAACTTTCCACAGTGGCAGCCAGATGGAGCCAATGAAAACTTTGGGGTGGAACACCAAATTGGTTCCTGCTGGTCCCTTTCTGTCTCAACAGAAACATCCAATAAAGTACTTTTTCTTTCTAAATGATGAGCCTAGCTAAATAAGGCATAGGCGATAAGTTGAAAACGATCAAACACGACTGTCTCTGTCGGTGTCTCACTCATTTGATGAACTGTAGGACAAAAGAACTCTATTCTGCTTTGATGTGATGACATCACAACACAGCATGATGACATCATAAAGAATCTGGGTATAGCAGGGCCATGTACACACTTTTTGTTGTAGCCAGGTCCTTTTCTCAATACTCGAGGACGCTAATACGTTCTTGTGTTTCTCAAATCCAGTCCACAGGACCCCCTGCTATACATGGTTTCCATATTGCCCTCTCAGTCACCGCACACACTTGACTTCAATGAATGGGTGATTAACAAGCATCTGCAGCACTTGATCTCTTCCTTCATGTAAATGTGTTTAAAACCATAAATGAATGAATACCTCATGTAATGTTTTATCTGTGTCACAATTTCAACCCCTCCTCTTTTATCCGGGCTTGGGACCGGCAGAAGTGACCCAGAGAGGGACACTCTGGCAGAGTTAGTTTTTTTTTTTTTTTTTTTTTTTTCAGTTGGATAACATTTTATTGTCCGTCTTTATTTAACTTAATTCAGTTTACTTATATATTACCAATTTGTTAAACAAATCCTCTCAAGGCACTTTAAAGTGCAAACACTCCAGTTGAAGCAAATTATTGAACAATTGATTGAGTTCATTATTCTGATTAGTTGAATGTCTCTATGTAAGGAAACCCAGTTGATTGCTGTAAAGTCACTGACTAGTCGAGTCAGTGACTTTACAGCCAGCGTGTAGCGACAGTGGAGAGGAAAACTCCCCTTTAATAGGAAGAAACCTCATGCAGAACCTGGCTCAGTATGAGTGGCCGCCTGCCACGACCCACTGGGGTGCTTACCTGGTTGAACATGTTAGGGTTGTAGGGTACGTCCTAAACACAAAAGCTGAGTTAATCTGGAAGAAACAATCAGCAGTTATGATGTTTCAGTTTCCTATCTTAAACATGTTACACCTGCTTTCTACACCTGAAACCCTAGACCCTTTTGTGGGAGGTTCGTGATGAAAAACAGCTTTCCTTTTGGCAGAAGACGATCCATTCTCAGGAACCAAAAATCAGCATTCCTTGTCTGGAGTTTCAGATCTCTCACCATCAAAGGAAAGGATTCTCTTTGAGAAGTTGTCTATTTATACATTGTTAGGGTTGTTTGCGGAGAGTTTGCCTTCATCAGAAACCTTAAACCTTTTTGTGGGAGGTCCAGGGTCTTAAATGGCTTTCCATTTGGTTGCTGAAACTAAACCACAATTCTCTGACAAATGCGGTTGTTCTATGCTAATATAAATCTCTGAATCTTTAACCAGAGCTGGAGAATTGGGTCCAGAGCTTTGAAGACTAGTTTCTGTTTTACAAAAGCCAAGGGTGACACTGGAGCTCCTTTAAGGTGGGACGCCACCCTGGGCTCAAACAGAAACAGCTCTTTAGGAATCTCTTACAGTCTGTAGAGAGATCCGTCCTGATTCTGAGTTTGCTATCGAGTAACTTTCTTGAGTCAAACAAACTTTCGTGGAGCATTTCATAGAGAACAACTCCCACCTGCCACACGGTTGCTGGTCCTGCCTCATAACTGCATTCAGAAATATACTCAGGAGGGGCGTGTTTCGCTGTGCCGTAGAACCAGCCGTCTTCATATTCTGTGTTGGTGAAACAACTCAGTCCAAAGTCAATCAGTCGCAGTCGCGGGATTTCTGATCCTGTTTCAATCAGAATATTTTTTGGTTTAATGTCTCTGTGGAAGATGTTGGTGTCCTCCAGATGTTTGACGGCATCAACCAGCTGTTTTATAATAGTTTTAGCCTGATTCTCCTGTAGGGGCTCTTTGTTATTTTCAATAAACTGTGAGAGGTCCACTGCAGGCACTGGTCTCTCCAACACTAGAATTTGTTCCTGGTTGAAGTCATACCAGTCCAGGAGGGAAATTGGGGCTGACTTCCCCACCGAATCAGCTGATTCTGTCTGGAGTTTTAGCATGGCGGCTACCTCAATGCTGAGCTGCTGGCCGTTCTCGTCCGTATCTGTCCAGACTACATTTTCCTTTGGTATATGTTTGATTGCCACAGGTAAATTGTCTGCCCTGCGGTAGCCACCATAAACAGATCCACAGCCTCCCTTTCCGAGCTGATCTTTTTGCTCGTATTTTGCCTCGAACTGATCTTTGGCTGAAAGCGAGGGACTCTCAGAATCAGACAGTCTGAGTCTCTTTGCTGGACTTCCAGATCCCTCACCATCTGGGGAGCGTGACCTCTTTGAGACTCTGATTGTCTCATCCAGGTTATCTCTGGAGACACTGCCTTCGTCTGAAACCCTAGACCGTTTTGTGGGAGGTTCGTGATGAAAAACAGCTTTCCTTTTGGCAGAGGACGATCCTTTCTCAGGAACCAAATATCTGCATTCTTTGTCTGGATTTTCAGATCCCTCACCATCAAAGGACATGGATTTCTTTGTGAATTTGTCAATTCCTATAATGTTCTGGTTGTTTTTAACGAGTCTCCCTTCATCAGAAACCTTAAACCTTTTTGTGGGAGGTCCAGGGTCTGAAACGGCTTTCCGTTTGGTTGCTGAAACTAAACCACGATTCTCTGACAAATGCGGTGGTTCCATGCTAATATAAGTCTCTGAATCTTTAACCAGAGCTGGAGAGTAGCTCTTGTGTGCAAAAGAATCTCCCATAATGCTAAATAACACGTAGACGATAAGTTGAAAAACTATCGAACAACGAGCAAACACGACTGTCTCTGACGGTGCGTCACTGAGAACTGAATGCTGATGATGGAATTGATGATGATGATGATGAAGATGATGATGTCATAAAGCAAAGTTCTAAAAGAGGAAAACTCAAGGGAAAGAGCAAAGACGAGGCTGATGCTGCTTTTTGGCGGCCCTTATTGCTCTCCACCCGAGGATTATATCCTTTTTTGTTTCTTCTGATCCGACCCAAGAAGTTCCAAAGACCGGATTTAAAAGTCAAGGTGATCGCTCCTTCCAGGTTGTTGCACCCTGGCTTTGGAATGAACTGCCTTTAACCTTATGTAGTAGTGACAGTCTGGTAACCTTTAAAAAACAGCTGAAGACCCTTTTATTTAAAGCTGTTTTTACCTAAATGTTTTGTTTTCCTATTTTTTTACTCAAATTTGTCATCATTTTTATTGGTTTTATGATATTTTATAATTTTATAAGTTTGTTTTATTTGTATTAATTTAGTTTTCGTTTAAGATCATTACGATTTTATGACTTTATGATTTGTTTTGTTGTTGATCTATGTGAAGCACGTTGTAATTCTCTGTCTGTGATGAATGCTAAATAAATAAAATGTACTTACTTACTTTACTATTATTCTTCCAATTACTTTTACAAGCGGTCTGATGAACCATGGCGAAACTATTAGCAAAAAACACTGAAAAAAATCATTTTCAGTGTGTGTACGTCTCAGTTTGCAAAATAATAAATAAATATGTAAACAATAATTTACTTACTGTATTTATTAATTGTATGTAATGATAAGGTAACCCCAGTATCATTACACTTGTTCAAACGGCAGCGTGCACCCCTATGCATGTTACATCAGAACGACCAACTCGGCCGTGGGAAGTGTTCTATTGTGATATGTGGGTGATAAACCAAACATCACCCCAATATTATGATTCTAGGCTTCTATACCACTTGTCCACTGTCTTTTGCCAGCGGCAGGAACCCTTTTAAAAATGTCTTCAGGAATTTTCTAGTTACTTCTTCTTCCTCTTCCTCTTCACCAGAGAAATTACGTATATGTGTGTGTGTGTATATATATACGTTTTATAGAGGCTCAGATCAGTTTTAGATTGCTGATTAACTGCATTGTAGGTCCCCTACAAAAGAAGTGTGTTAGCTGGGTGTAGTTTCCCCTCCTTGTCTCGTTGTAGATCGCCCCCTGGGGCTGAGGACTCACCTCCAGCAGTGGTGCCCCCAGAAACTTTCCACAGTGGCAGCCAGATGGAGCCAATGAAAACTTTGGGGTGGAACACCAAATTGGTTCCTGCTGGTCCCTTTCTGTCTCAACAGAAACATCCAATAAAGTACTTTTTCTTTCTAAATGATGAGCCTAGCTAAATAAGGCATAGGCGATAAGTTGAAAACGATCAAACACGACTGTCTCTGTCGGTGTCTCACTCATTTGATGAACTGTAGGACAAAAGAACTCTATTCTGCTTTGATGTGATGACATCACAACACAGCATGATGACATCATAAAGAATCTGGGTATAGCAGGGCCATGTACACACTTTTTGTTGTAGCCAGGTCCTTTTCTCAATACTCGAGGACGCTAATACGTTCTTGTGTTTCTCAAATCCAGTCCACAGGACCCCCTGCTATACATGGTTTCCATATTGCCCTCTCAGTCACCGCACACACTTGACTTCAATGAATGGGTGATTAACAAGCATCTGCAGCACTTGATCTCTTCCTTCATGTAAATGTGTTTAAAACCATAAATGAATGAATACCTCATGTAATGTTTTATCTGTGTCACAATTTCAACCCCTCCTCTTTTATCCGGGCTTGGGACCGGCAGAAGTGACCCAGAGAGGGACACTCTGGCAGAGTTAGTTTTTTTTTTTTTTTTTTTTTTCAGTTGGATAACATTTTATTGTCCGTCTTTATTTAACTTAATTCAGTTTACTTATATATTACCAATTTGTTAAACAAATCCTCTCAAGGCACTTTAAAGTGCAAACACTCCAGTTGAAGCAAATTATTGAACAATTGATTGAGTTCATTATTCTGATTAGTTGAATGTCTCTATGTAAGGAAACCCAGTTGATTGCTGTAAAGTCACTGACTAGTCGAGTCAGTGACTTTACAGCAAGCGTGTAGCGACAGTGGAGAGGAAAACTCCCCTTTAATAGGAAGAAACCTCCAGCAGAACCTGGCTCAGTATGAGTGGCCGCCTGCCACGACCCACTGGGGTGCTTACCTGGTTGAACATGTTAGGGTTGTAGGGTACATCCTAAACACAAAAGCTGAGTTAATCTGGAAGAAACAATCAGCAGTTATGATGTTTCAGTTTCCTATCTTAAACATGTTACACCTGCTTTCTACACCTGAAACCCTAGACCCTTTTGTGGGAGGTTCGTGATGAAAAACAGCTTTCCTTTTGGCAGAAGACGATCCATTCTCAGGAACCAAAAATCAGCATTCCTTGTCTGGAGTTTCAGATCTCTCACCATCAAAGGAAATGATTCTCTTTGAGAAGTTGTCTATTTATACATTGTTAGGGTTGTTTGCGGAGAGTTTGCCTTCATCAGAAACCTTAAACCTTTTTGTGGGAGGTCCAGGGTCTTAAATGGCTTTCCATTTGGTTGCTGAAACTAAACCACGATTCTCTGACAAATGCGGTTGTTCTATGCTAATATAAGTCTCTGAATCTTTAACCAGAGCTGGAGAATTGGGTCCAGAGCTTTGAAGACTAGTTTCTGTTTTACAAAAGCCAAGGGTGACACTGGAGCTCCTTTAAGGTGGGACGCCACCCTGGGCTCATACAGAAACAGCTCTTTAGGAATCTCTTACAGTCTGTAGAGAGATCCGTCCTGATTCTGAGTTTGCTATCGAGTAACTTTCTTGAGTCAAACAAACTTTCGTGGAGCATTTCATAGAGAACAACTCCCACCTGCCACACGGTTGCTGGTCCTGCCTCATAACTGCATTCAGAAATATACTCAGGAGGGGCGTGTTTCGCTGTGCCGTAGAACCAGCCGTCTTCATATTCTGTGTTGGTGAAACAACTCAGTCCAAAGTCAATCAGTCGCAGTCGCGGGATTTCTGATCCTGTTTCAATCAGAATATTTTTTGGTTTAATGTCTCTGTGGAAGATGTTGGTGTCCTCCAGATGTTTGACGGCATCAACCAGCTGTTTTATAATAGTTTTAGCCTGATTCTCCTGTAGGGGCTCTTTGTTATTTTCAATAAACTGTGAGAGGTCCACTGCAGGCACTGGTCTCTCCAACACTAGAATTTGTTCCTGGTTGAAGTCATACCAGTCCAGGAGGGAAATTGGGGCTGACTTCCCCACCGAATCAGCTGATTCTGTCTGGAGTTTTAGCATGGCGGCTACCTCAATGCTGAGCTGCTGGCCGTTCTCGTCCGTATCTGTCCAGACTACATTTTCCTTTGGTATATGTTTGATTGCCACAGGTAAATTGTCTGCCCTGCGGTAGCCACCATAAACAGATCCACAGCCTCCCTTTCCGAGCTGATCTTTTTGCTCGTATTTTGCCTCGAACTGATCTTTGGCTGAAAGCGAGGGACTCTCAGAATCAGACAGTCTGAGTCTCTTTGCTGGACTTTCTGATCCCTCACCATCTGGGGAGCGTGACCTCTTTGAGACTCTGATTGTCTCATCCAGGTTATCTCTGGAGACACTGCCTTCGTCTGAAACCCTAGACCGTTTTGTGGGAGGTTCGTGATGAAAAACAGCTTTCCTTTTGGCAGAGGACGATCCTTTCTCAGGAACCAAATATCTGCATTCCTTGTCTGGATTTTCAGATCCCTCACCATCAAAGGACATGGATTTCTTTGTGAATTTGTCAATTCCTATAATGGTCTGGTTGTTTTTAACGAGTCTCCCTTCATCAGAAACCTTAAACCTTTTTGTGGGAGGTCCAGGGTCTGAAACGGCTTTCCGTTTGGTTGCTGAAACTAAACCACGATTCTCTGACAAATGCGGTGGTTCCATGCTAATATAAGTCTCTGAATCTTTAACCAGAGCTGGAGAGTAGCTCTTGTGTGCAAAAGAATCTCCCATAATGCTAAATAACACGTAGACGATAAGTTGAAAAACTATCGAACAACGAGCAAACACGACTGTCTCTGACGGTGCGTCACTGAGAACTGAATGCTGATGATGGAATTGATGATGATGATGATGATGATGAAGATGATGATGTCATAAAGCAAAGTTCTAAAAGAGGAAAACTCAAGGGAAAGAGCAAAGACGAGGCTGATGCTGCTTTTTGGCGGCCCTTATTGCTCTCCACCCGAGGATTATATCCTTTTTTGTTTCTTCTGATCCGACCCAAGAAGTTCCAAAGACCAGATTTAAAAGTCAAGGTGATCGCTCCTTCCAGGTTGTTGCACCCTGGCTTTGGAATGAACTGCCTTTAACCTTATGTAGTATTGACAGTCTGGTAACCTTTAAAAAACAGCTGAAGACCCTTTTATTTAAAGCTGTTTTTACCAAAATGTTTTGTTTTCCTATTTTTTTACTCAACTTTGTAATCATTTTTATTGGTTTTATGATATTTTATAATTTTATGAGTTAGTTTTATTTGTATTTATTTCTGTTTCGTTTAAGATCATTATGATTTTATGACTTTATGATTTGTTTTGTTATTGATCTATGTGAAGCACGTTGTAATTCTCTGTCTGTGATGAATGCTAAATAAATAAAATGTACTTACTTACTTTACTATTATTCTTCCAATTACTTTTACAAGCGGTCTGATGAACCATGGCGAAACTATTAGCAAAAAACACTGAAAAAAAATCATTTTCAGTGTGTGTATGTCTCAGTTTGCCAAATAATAACTAAACATGTATAGCACCCATGAAATGGATTGCCACATCTAAATCTTGATTATATATATATATATATATATATATATATATATATATATATTTTATTTTTATTTTTTTTTTCATTTTATTTGTCTTTTAAACGCTTATGTTTTATTTATGGACACATTAAGTCAGAGTGGAACCTTTGTTTGTGGATTTGTTGTTCCGGGGACTGATAAAGGGATGCCTGCGCCTGACGTTTCCTCAGAGGTGAACTGGAAGGAAACAAGAGGCATTCTGTCTTCAGTACTCTGCTTTCGCCTGCTTTATACCACTCTTAAAAGTTGTTTTATTAAGCTGGTAGCAATATACATATATGTCAGTCCCACGTTGTTATGCTGTAGTTAAATTGAACAAAAAAAAATTATTAATATGTAACGGTTTCACACGCGGCAGCCATTTTAGGTCAAATGGCCGGTAAACTAAACAAACGGCTGTTACTGTGACAACGGTTTTACGTGTGTCCGCTATTATGTTGAAACGGGCAGTGGCGGTTCTACATGGAATTACTCCCTGGGCGAGGAACCCTTTGAGCAACACCCCCCACCCCACCCCACCTGCATGCACACACGTATGTTTTCTACAAACAGACATGTTTTATTAGAACAACTATTGAACACTCATTTTTCTAAGCCGCACATATTTACATTAAAGAGCAATTCACTCCAAAAATTTTTTTCCTGATAAACAATATAAATGAATGTCTGATCGTGCTGCAGACACTTGTAGTCAATAATTTGGCACTTTAGTGCATCTTAGTTAAAATTTAAATGTTCTGCCTAAAACTGTCAGTGTTCCACCGTCGTCAGGTAAAAACTCAGCACTGCATTTGAATTTAAATCTGCCGTCGCTATTGGCTAAGAGGTACACTATGATGTTAGATGGTACATTATGATGTTACAATGTCGTGAGTGTGTGTATTCGTTAGTGGCTCTACCCTCTCGGTCTGCTAAGCAACAGCATTTGTTGCATTTTTCAAACAGGAAGTGGGAGTTAAGTAAGAATCTGGTAGGGGGTGACTTGCTATGAAGTTGTCAGAAGGTAAAGCAATATACATTATATACTGTATAAAAATATATAGAATCAAATATACAAAAACAAACAATAACTAAATATTAAGAATATATGAATATTATATATAATAAATATTCTAAATAGCAAAAAAATTTCACACATAACAAACTAAAGATAATCACTACAGCATTGCACTTAGAACAGAAAACACAAACTAAAATTACAACCTAACCTTGATGTAAAGTCATCAATAATGTCATCATATGAAATCTGCTCCCCTAATGAGTGATTGATAATCAGAGTCAGGTTAGTGAGCCGCCCCTGAAACATAGTTGACCTCAGGTATGACTTGATCAAGTTTTGAAAAGCTCCTCTCAGCTTGAGCCACAGTGACTGGCAGAACAGTCCAAATGTTGGGGTAGATCTCCAATAGATCTTTATCATGATCCATAATATTTTAGAATTGCCTCTGAAATTGTAATTTAAACTGACATAAAAAAACTGTAGACTACCAAAAATGCCAACTTTTACAGAACAAATCATGTAAAAATAATCAGTGCAGCCATCTGCAATAAATAAACAGGATAGTTAGTGGTGACTGGGCAGTTTTCTTCTGCTTGTATAGTTGTTTTATTTATTATTATGTGAACATGATCAACATGTGTTTGTTGTTGTTCAGGCAGGCCACAGGCTGCAGCGAGCATTTAACAAGTCCTTGTTTGAATCAGTAAAAAACGAAGGATTTTTTTCAAACCATTTGAATATTCATTTCAATATTTCAGCCCTATTAGATCTGTTAGCAATTAGCTGACCGAATTTAACCGTTAAAATCACAGTTAACTGGTTAAATAAATTGAAAACATGCATCATGAGAGCGTACATACCTTTATCTTTCTCCTCTTTTCATTCCTGAATCGGGCACCTGGTGGTTTTAGCCTTTTTATGTTCATCTCTTCTGTTTGGCTCTTGACTCAGTAAATTTCCTTTAGTCAGGACAAAACAATTTGACCTTGATGGGGGGGAGGACCACAAAATTGTTTTGTTTTTCCTTTTTTTATTCGGCCATTTCACACAATTCAGGAAAACCTGAAAGAATGATAAGCCTGTGTTTTTGATATTATGAATGAAATGTGCGTTAAATGGAAGAACATCATAGCCATGTTAATACAGTTGATTCAGCCCCCTACCTGCTCATTTCATTTGGGAAAGACCCAGAGGTGAATTCCCCCGCCGCACCCCTCCCCTTCCTCTTCTTCATACACACACTGTTCACGTGAACGTCCTCAGTCAGCAGGAGCGCCTGCAGCTGCAGGGAGCGCCAACTTGCTGTTTCCAATCCAGACTCTGTGATATGACAGATAATAGAAAACCTCGGTGTGGCGCAGATTTCTTTCTTTTTTATTTTTTACTCAGCGCTTCTGCGCCCCTTTTGTGTCATGAAAAAATGCCGCCCTGGGCAACTGCCCTGTCTGTCCGTGCCTAAAACTGCTACTGGAAACGGGAGTCTCCAGGCGTATCGATGACGACTTGGGCCGAACCCATGAACTGGAGCACTCTGCCATCAGGTGCATGAGAGTGATCCTCTACTGTTACATGAGGCAGGCAGATAAGGTGAGTCTGTAGCATTTCAGCGGCTAAATGAAGGTTAGCATTAGAGCATCCGGCAGTTAATCACTGTATCACATTTAAAATGTGTGTTCCTTCCTAGGAACACCTTCTGCACCTGAACAGCTAACACATCTCAATCTTTTCTATTAGAGTAGATGACACCAGTCTATCTGGACTGAACTGATGTTTTTGAGCAAAACAGCGGTAAAAATGGCTGTTTGTCCTCATTATCAAAAGTGTTACCCCCACCCCCACCCCCCCACACACACATACACACACATGCGGTTTAGACACGGCGCTCATGCAGATGTCTCTTTCTGTTCCGACACTGCGACATGCAATATTTTTTATTTATTAAGCCTGCAGTTTATTTTTACTCAGTAACGGATATGATTTAAAATGTAGAGAATTACAATTCTTTTTTAAAAACGTACTCAAGTAAAAGTAAAAGTACAGATTTTAAATCAACTTAAAAAATATAGATACACAAAAAAGCTACTCAATTACAGTAACTTGAGTAAATGTAATTCATTACTTTCCACCTCTGGTTGCTACAATTAAAATGATGATCTTACCCAGAATAAATTACTTATTTTCATTTATCCCAAACAAGCCACCATCTGACTGGTTTAGATCTCTGGACTCCTCAATCACTATTTTCCTTTGGCTGGATAAACCTCCACGAATTAGCTTAAAATTGCTTCAGAAGACCAAAGAGAGGAGGACTGGATCTACCCAACTTTTATCATTATTTCTTAGCCAACAGGCTGCAATATATACCAAGATGGTTGCAAGATAGCCCACTAGATGTGTCCTGGTTAGCAGAGGTGGAAAGTAACAAATTACATTTACTCACATTACTGTAATTGAGTAGCTTTTTTGTATATTTATACTTTTTAAGTTGTTTTTAAAAGCTGTACTTTTACTTTTACTTGAGTAAGTTTTTTAAAAAGAATTGTAATTCGCTACATTTTAAATCATATCTGTTACTGAGTAAAAATAATTACAGGCTTAATAAATTAAAAATATTACGTGTAGCAGCGTTGGAACGGAAAGAGACACCTGCATGAGCGCCACGTCTAAACCGTGGGGGGGGGGTACACTTTTGCTCAAAGACATCAGTTCAGTTCCTCAACTCGCTGTTTACCTCCTCTCTCCCTCCTCTCCTGTGGGTTGGATGACATCCCGCAACTTCGCGCACCGGTGTGACGTCATCAGAATTCTGCTCGGTTCGGTAGCCGGACTCGGTTCCGTGTTTGAAATGCGTTTCCCTACCGCTCCGCACGGCAGTGGCAAAATAACGTTTAGCGCTCATAACAAGCGGATTCTCAGTGCTTTGCTCATAAAACAGAAGACCTGCAGGCCTCTGTGAGTTAAAACATCCTGATACTGTTCAGGTGTAAACATTGTGCTCCATCCCTGTGTCTGAACTCAGAAGATGCTTCTTGATGCCACAGATGTGTGATGATTTAGCTTGTTTCTTTATTTTACTCCAGAATAAGAGATTAAAGTATTACAAAAGCAGTTCAGTGTAGTTAAATTAGTCATTCAAATGATTCTAACATGCTGCAGTGTGTGTGCGTGCGCGTGCTTGCGTGTGCATGTGCGTGCGTGCATGTGTGTGTGTTACACATGTAGGACTGCATGAGACAGCGTGGTTTCATCAAATCCATGCATCTTATTTCTTGGCTGAAGTAATGGCTCAGGAAAATAACTTCTATTTCATAAATAATGACGTCTCAATAGTGTTTATGAAAATATTTGATCTTATATTGAACCTATCTTTGGTCTGGGAGGTGTAACTTATCATGATACAAGCCTTTTAAAACATGTTAAAGTATTACAAGAGGAGATAAATGCATGAATTTAAAGTTCTTGTTTGGAGACCAACCTTCACAGTTTGGAGGCTCATGCTGGTGAGGAGACACCGTTAGTTCTAGTAACACCTGGGCTCCCAAGGCCTGTTCTGACAGGATGGACGTTACGGGACCCTTAAGGATTCCAGTCGGATGATTGGAGGATTATTTAGGAGGATTGGAATGAACAAACTGATTTCAGTGGTGAAGGGTTAAATGAGTGAGTGAACCCACTACCAAGGATGAATTCTGCTAACATTAAAAATCAGCTGCTCTAAATAAGCATGAAGGTCAGAGAGGAGCTCTAGGATGGACATGGATAAAGGAACTGTAATGTAGAGGTAAAGTAGGGCAGGGCCAACGTTAGCAGCTTTCATACGGTCCATCTGAAATGTTTGACTGCATTTAGCTTGTTATGTGACAGGTTAGAGTACAGTCTCATGTTAGAGTTTTGTCATGAGAACATTGAGAGACCTCACATACTGATGGCATCTAAAAAATTATTTTTTCTCAAAATAAAGAATAATTTTAATCACAATTGAAACCTACCATCCTAGAAAAACCTCATCCAATCAATGTGCACGTCCTGTTCTCACTGATTGGATAGAAATCCCTCCTTCAAGCTGTGCATGTTTGAGTGTGTGTGTGTGTGTGTGCTCGCGCGCACACGAGCGATTTGTGAACTGGCGTTGTGATTTAGCACTACTTAGATGTAGCCATCCTTACGCTGACAAAAATGTAACTAAGTAACTTTTACTTTGAGTACATTTTGTTTACGATACTTTTTACTTTTACTTGAGTAAAAATTCAGGCAAGTACTTTTACTTGTAATTGAGTAAAAAATTATCAAAGTATTGGTACTCGTACTTAAGTAGGAAATTTTTGTACTCTTTCCACCTCTGGAATTACTTTGGTTTTTATAAGTTTGAGGGAAAAAGGGACCTGGACAAAAGCCATACGGTATTCAGGTTGTGTAAAACAAAACTGAAATATTTTGGAAATGCAACAAACATGAGAAAAGATGTTGATCGTATTCACCCGGAGGAGGAGAAAAAGATGCCTGTAACTGCGGCTGCCGCCACCAACCAGAGAACTGTTGAGTAGGCGTTGTTAAAATTTCCACCGAACTAGGAAAAGGCGAACAGAATTAGTAAGTCCATAGCAAGTTTTATCACAAAAGATTGGTCCGCATGCATTTTTTCCCTGTTTTATGCATTTATTTATACATTTATTGAAGTTCTTGTCAAGGGTATTTATACTCAAAATGCTGTTGTCTAATCATTTTTGAAAAAGAACAGTTATTCATGTTCAAATCAATTGGACATCCAGCATTATGTTGTGTGGAAGCAGTTAATGACAGCATTTCTATTCTTTAAAACATTGCACTGATGTGCACTGATAATTATGTTAATAAAAGATATTGGAAGTAAATTAATGTTTCATCATTACAAATGTTTTTCTTAAGTACCACGTTATCACTTGGCAGCCAGGTGAGGGAGGAGAAAGATGTATCAATAAGCGGAGCTCCCTGAATCGTAATCGTATCGAACTGTGATGTCCCTGATGATTACCACCCCAATATATATATATATATATATATATATATATATATATATATATATATATTTATATATACATATATACATATATATACATATATATACATATATACATATATATACATATATGTGGGTGTGGGTGATTGATGTTCCACCTCTTTCATTCTTGAGTCAATGACGATTTCTGGTTTTGTTGGTGTTCAGGGTCAGCTTGTTAGTTGTACACCAGTCCACCAGTGAGAGTATCATAGCCAGTCTTGTTGATTTTATGGCTGAGGGGGTTTAGAACCACCAGTAAACCTGCAGTCTGAGAGCAAAGTGCTCGGTTAGGGACGTATGGAGCACCATACTAATACGGTGTTTGACCCCCTTCAGAACTGCCTTAATTATATGTGGCATTGATTCAACAAGGTGCTGAAAACATTCTTTAGAAATATTGGCCCATATTGACAGGATAGCATCTTGCAGTTGATGGAGATTTGTGGGATACACATCCAGGGCATGAAGCTCCTGTTCCACTACATCCCAAAGATGCTCTATCGGGCTGAGATCTGGTGTCTGTGGGGGCCATTGTAGTACAGTGAACTCATTGTCATGTTCAAGAAATTAATTTTGGAGCTTTATGACATGGTGCATTATCCTGCTGGAAGTAGCCATCAGAGGATGGGTACATGGTGGTCATGAAGGGATGGACATGATCAGAAACAATGCTCAGGAAGCCCGTGGCATTTAAACCATGCCCAATTGTATTAAGGGTTCTAAAGTGTACCAAGAAAACATCTCCCACACCATTACACCACCACCAACAGCCTGCACAGTGGTAATAAGTCATGATGGATCCATGTTCTCATTCTGTTTACACCCAATTCTGACTCTACCATTTGAACGTCTCAACAGAAATTGAGACTCATCAGACCAGGCAACATTTTCCCAATCTTCAACTGTCCAATTTTGGTGAGCTGGTGCAAATTGTAGCCTCTTTTTCCTATTTGTAGTGGAGATGAGTGGAATGACGATGGAGGTTGTGCGTGTTGTGGCTTCACAAATGCTTTGCTGCATTCCTCGGTTGTAATGAGCGGTTATTTCAGTCAAAGTTGCTCTTCTTTCAGCTTAAATCAGTTGGCCCATTCTCCTCTGACCTCTAGCATCAACAAGGCATTTTTGCCCACAGGACTGCCACATACTGGATGTTTTTCCCTTTTCACACCATTCTTTGTAAACCCTAGAAATGGTTGTGGGTGAAAATCCCAGTAACTGAGCAGATTGTGAAATACTCAGACCGGCCCGTCTGGCACCAACAACCATGCCACTCGCTGAATTGCTTAAATCACCTTTCTTTCCCATTCTGACATTCAGTTTGGAGTTCAGGAGATTGTCTTGACCAGGACCACACCCCTGAATGCATTGAAGCAACTGCCATGCGATTGGTTGTTTAGATAATTGCATTAAGTAGAAGTTGAACAGGTTTTCCTAATAATCTTTTAGGTGAGTGTAAAGCTCTTAACAATCATACATCAGTGATCTGAATGTTCCATATGTTCCTAACCGAGCACGCCGCTCTCAGATTGCAGGTTTACTGGTGGTTCCCAGAATATCTTAAAATAGGATGGGAGGCAGATCTTTTAGCTATCAGGCTCTTCTCCTGTGGAACCAGCTCCCAGCTTTAGTCTGTGAGGCAGACACCTTGTCTCCTTTTAAGACTATGCTTTAAAACAGTTTTATTTGATATGGCCCATGGTTAAAATCTGATGTTAGCCCAGATCTGGACTAGTGGGGGAGTATATACGGTGCTGAACTGTTTCGATTTGGCCTGTTCGGTTCGGTCCTCTTGCGTACAGTTTCGGTTTATTTTTTCCAATAAATAATGAAATTTTATTTGCACGATTTAAGTGCAGCGGATAAAAGTTCCTAGGCGAGTGTCCGCACAGACGCTGTATTGAGTGACACGTGCACGCCCCTGATCTCCGTTTGAAAAATTTGATCTGCAATTTCTCATCAACACCTTTCAGAGCGGATCGAACCAGCTGGATTTTGCTGCTACTGGAGCCCGTAGAGACAATGAACAAAGCGTCACATCGCCCCTCCCTTCCTTCTCTCACACTGCGTGCACTCAGGGGCTAAATTGCAAACAAACACATCTGCTAAGACAGCTGATGTAAAGATGTAAAGTTTTTATCCTACAACAAAAACCAGGCGCGGAAGAAATTCATTATTTAATACGAGTTTTAAAGAAGAAGCTCTGGGCGGTGTCAGGTGAGTTTTTAAGGCTCACTGCAGGAATAAAAACAGGAGCATCAACAGTCAAACACAACACTTATCTGTATGAGCGTGACACTCATAGTGTCATGGTTCTGCTTTTTCTCTGTGGCTGTGCTCCTAAGTGTTTGCAGGTGAGCAGGTTGGAGAGCCACAGTGTTCATAAGCCATATCCTTCCTTGATGACGCTTCTCTTAGAGCCGCTTTTTCACAAGCATTGTCAGACAACATTCAGGACCAGTTAGCATTTTGTCAGGATTCTGAGAACCTTGAAAACCTCATTTCCCTAGCCACTCGTATTGAGAAACGCCTTAAAGGCAGACGTAAGGCCTCCCAGCACCAGCCCCCAACTCCCATCCCTGAACTACATATCAGAACTGCAGCTAAACCTCTTCCTCCAAACGCAGCGGCTGAACCAATGCAGATCGGACGTGCCCGGCTAACTCCTGAGGAAAGACTGCGGCGTCAAAGGGCTGGTCTCTGCCTCAATTGCGGTCAGTCGGGTCACCAGATCTCGGCTTGTCCCATACGGCCAAAAGATCGTGCTCACCAGTAGATCCAGGGTTACTGGTGGGTGGATTTGCCAATCATAAACCCCCGTGCTCCATTCATGGACGTAATTTTCACTTTAGAAGTGGGGGGGGGGGGGGGGCACGGAGTGGGGAGGTGTGTGTGTGTGTGTGAATCTTTACAGTATGCTCTAATGGGAAACAGGCTTCAACACAAACGGTTGTTTTCTGCTTGGTCTTAGAGCTCAACTAGTGTCAATTTAATATAGCGTAATATTGTTTTTGGATGGTAAAAAGTGCAGGGGTCAAACCTTGACTTTGGAAAAAGTGGGGGGGGACATGCCCCCCCCCCCCCCCCCCCCCCCACCCCAAATTACGTCCATGGCTCCATTAATTGCCAGGTTTCCTTCAACAACAGGACCTTCTCCACAGCTGCTTTAATTGACTCTGGATGTGAGCGAAATGTGCTGGATCAGAGGGTTGTGCAGCAACTGGAAATTCCCACTGTATCTCTGGCTACACCACTTCATTGTTCGTCTCTGGACGGAAACTCCCTGACTACTATCACCCACCAGACTGTTCCCATCAATTTACTAGTATCCGGTAACCATCACGAGATCATCACATTTTATGTATTTCCTTCTCCTCAGTCACCCGTCGTCCTGGGCCATGAATGGTTAACTACTCACAACCCACAAATTGACTGGAAATCTGGAGGTATTATAAACTGGAGCACTTTTTGTTTGTTTCAGTGTCTGTTGTCTGCTTCCATCCCTGTCTAGAACCCTAAAGCCAAACCCTCAGAACCACCTGACCTGTCTGGAGTGCCTTCCGAATACCGTGATCTTCGGCAGGTTTTCAGTAAGGATCATGCATCAGCTTTGCTACCCCACAGACCATTTGACATGCAGATTGACCTCCTTCCCGACAGCACCTTACCCACCAGCAGGTTGTACAATTTGTCCAAGCCTGAACAGGAATCCATGTCACAATACATTTCAGTCTCTCGCCGCGGGCCTCATCAGACCCTCCACTTCGCCTCTGGGAGCCGGGTTTTTCTTTGTATCGAAGAAGGATGGCTCCCTACGCCCATGCATTGACTACCGTGAACTGAATAACATTACAGTCAAAAACAAATACCCACTTCCACTACTCTCATCCACCTTCGACCCGGTCAGTGACGCTTCCGTATTTACCAAGCTAGATCTTTGCAACGCATACCACTTGGTCAGAATCAAGGAGGGAGACGAATGGAAAACGGTGTTCAAAACCCCTCTCGGACATTTTGAGTACCTGGTTATGCCCTTTGGACTTACTGATGCTCCCGCCGTTTTTCAGTCCTTGGTCAATTCCGTTCTCGGTGATTTCATTAACAAGTTTGTTACAGTCTACCTGGATGACATTCTCATTTTCTCTAGAACCATCACCGAACACCGGCACCACGTCACAGCGGTACTTCAGAGACTTCTGGAGAACCGTCTGTACGTCAAAGCTGAGAAATGTGAATTTCATTCCACCTCTGTCAAGTTCCTCGGTTTCGTTCTGGAGAGGGGAAGACTGAAGGCCGACCCAGACAAGGTCAACGCAGTTAAGGAGTGGCCCACGCCCACTACTAGGAAACAGCTACAACGCTTCCTGGGTTTCGCCAATTTCTACCGCCGTTTCATCCGTAACTACAGCTCCATTGCCGCCCCTCTCACCCAACTCACCTCCATTAATAGACCTTTCTCATGGACACCAGAGGCTGAGTGCTTTCCAGACCCTGAAGGACTGCTTTACCCAGGCACCCGTTCTCACCTGACCTCAATGCCCAATTCACTCTGGAAGTGGACGCTTCGGATACTGGTGCAGGTGCAGTATTGTCTCAATACTGATAAGACACTGCACCCCTGTGCTTTTTTCTCCCGTCGCTTCTCCGCAGCTGAACAAAATTATGATGTGGGAGACCGCGAGTTACTGGCCATAAAGTTGGCCTTGGAGGAGTGGCGTCATTGGCTCGAGGGGGCAGAGCATCCCATCATCATATGGACTGATCATAAGAACTTGGCGTATCTAAAGGAGGCCAAGAGACTCAATCCTCGTCAGTCCCGATGGTCCCTGTTTTCCTCCTGCTTCAACTTTGTTATCTCCTTCCAACCAGGAACCAAGAATATTAAACTTGATGCTCTGTCCCGACAATACGCCTTGGACAAGGAGGTTGAGCCTGCCACCATCCTTCCCCCGTCTTGCGTGGTTGGCGCCATCACCTGGGACATAACCACCAAGGTGCTGGAGGCACAGCAGACTGAACCAGACCCAGGTACGGGACCTCCTAACCACACCTATGTTCCTGTCTCTGTTCGCAGCTCCCTAATTAAAGGGGCTCACGCCTCCAAGTTCTCTGTAACCCAGAAGCTAGAACCTTAATGAGGTATTAACTAATTGGCTTACTAATATGATCCATCCTCAATTTAGATAAAATATAAAATATAAATTAAGGAAATTAACAATACTAATTAATAGATATCTAATTAACTAATAGATAATTTCATAATGAATTATTGGAAGGGTGAATAACTAAAATAACGAGTTTAATATTAAACATCGGTTAAAACAAGAATCTTGAACATCACTAACAGAAACAGAAGAGGAAAGCTGTATACTATTGGTCCAGGTGGGAATCTGAAATTTCATTGGCTGAGAGAAATAAGTCCCGCCTCCGCGAAATAAAACCGTGCGACGCAGCTGAGCGAGAGGAGAGACAAACGGCTGTGCAGCACGCAGATACAGAAAGCAAAGACTGAGCGGTTAGAGAGAGAGAGAGAGAGAAAAAAAAAACAACGGTCGAGGCCGTGAAGAACCCTGATTTGGGTGCCGCATAGATAGAGGGAGAGGCGGACTTGACTCCTTCTAATAAGAGCTAGGAACTTGGAACCAACGCGATTTGTGTGGAGACGACAGAGTGAACCAATCCTCTGTAGGAGGGAACCGTTGGAGCGCGTTGGCTGGGTTTTTTTTTTCCTTGGGTTTGATCCCGACTCCTATGATCACTCACTTGGAACGAGAACTGGATTTCTTCCTGACGAGGGAGATGGCGAGCCTTAACCACTGAACGAACCAGGACATCTCAAGTAACTGAAGAGCAGACTGTTCTCTTCTGTGAACAATCTCAACGGTGCGGTAGGAAAAAATCGCACCACCGGACTCTGACTTTCACCCCAAGCGTGGGGATTTGACTTGACGCCGGCTGACTTGTGACTCATATGATCAAATCTCATACCGAGCATTTTACTATTGTCGATTGTTTCATCTGTTTTTGTGTGTTATCTTTATGTGTTATATTTCCCATTATTATTAAAATTTAGTATATAAACCGTTTCATGCTATACCCGTGACTCCAGTCATTCTTAAACAACCCCCAATTCTCCCCGAACCTAATTATTGGCCCATTTGTTTATTTTTTCTTTTAATTATCTTATTGTATCCTGTAATCTGGTTACATAAAACTTGGCGAGCCAGCCAGGAGAATTGTAGAGTTGTTACCTTAGCTAACCATTGACTGACATCATAAGAGTGCCTGGAGGTCACAGTGGTTTGCCATTTTGGCATTATTGGTACTTTTGAGTGTTTTAAAATGGAAGTTGTGAAAACAGAAAAGGTCAAAGTTTCAAATGCTGTTTTAATCAGTGGGTTAACTGATACAGACCTTGATAACGAAGTCTTTGGGTTTATGGAAGGATTCGGACCAGTTAACAGGCGCATTAAGTTACCAAACTGTGATCAGATTATTGTGGAGTTTCAACATGAAGCCACTGTTAAGGAATTAAAGAAACAATGTTTACCCTATGACAAACCTTGTACTAGGAACCCAGATGTTTTCTTCCATATTCAAGACCTAGCCAGCGCGTACAGTCTAGAAACTAGCACATCTGCCACTGATGCCTATCTGTCAGAGCTCCGGGACATAGCTGCGCGTAGCAATCAATCATTTAAAGACCTTCTAATGGAGGAACTGGCAAAAATTGGGGAATCTTTAGGAAGGGATACCCATGCATCTGAACCAGTCACTGAACCAGAGCCAATGCTCCATAGTGACCAAGTTACATATTCCCTGCCTTTAACACCAGAAGTTAACTATATGAACAACTCAAAGGACAATTGTCCACCTACAGAGACTGGAAAACAAAACCCTTGCATTCCACCAAATCTTTTAAACACACCTGAGGTTCAGCGAGTTATTGTGGAACACATTGTTAAAAGCAGTGAGGTTATCCCTCCGCCTACTTCACAATACAGACTAAAACCGTTCTCAGGGCGAGTTCCACACCCTTCTTTTGAAACTGACTATGATACTTGGCGTAGTAGTGTAGTGTTATGCATAAATGATCCTTCACTCACCAAGTCCCAAATTGTACGAAGAATCGTGGAGAGTCTGTCAGCCCCAGCAGCGAGCATCGTTAAAGCTCTTAGTCCAAAATCCGACCCGGAAACGTACCTTGAACATCTCGATTCAGCTTACGCAGCTGTCGAAGACGGCGACGAGCTCTTTGCTCGCTTCTTAAACACAAACCAGGACAGTGGTGAAAAACCTTCCGATTACTTTCAGAGGTTATACACCTTGTTAAACCTAGTTATTCAGAGGAATGGAATTTCCTCCAGTGACGCCGACCAGCAGCTGCTCAAGCAGTTTTGCAGAGGCTGTTGGGACAGCTCGCTGATTTCAAACCTGCAACTCGAACAAAAGAAAGACAACCCGCCTCATTTTACAGCACTTCTCCTCAAACTGCGCACTGAAGAAGACAAACAGGCTACTAAAGCAGCACGCATGAAACAACACTTAGGGGCACAACGAACTAGAGTGTATTCAAATGTGCAAACAACATGCTCTCAGAGTAAAAACACTTGTGAACTGGAAATAGATGATAACTGTGATGACTTACGCAAACAAATCGCTGAGCTCAGGAGCCAAATTGCACAGCTTAAGGTTAACAACACAGATAAAAAGGCAAAGAAAACTCAAAAAGAGTCAAAACCCCGTGTGGGGACTAAAATTCCAGATGAGCCCAAACAGATTCAGCAGATAACAGCAGTGGTGCCCAGACCAAAGCCTGGATACTGTTTTAAGTGCGGAGAAGATGGGCACATAGCTTCTAGCTGTAGCAACGAGCCAAATCCAGCACTAGTTGCAACTAAAAGACTTGCTCTTAGACAGAAGCAGCGCGAGTGGGAGATGTCAAAGCCAATTGCTCAGTCTCCTCCTTTAAACCGGTAGAAGCTCCTATCGTGGGACAGATAGGTGCTAAAGTAGAACCAAGTCCCTCTAAGGAAAGGACAGAGAGACTTTTTTGCAAGCCAGTTCATGCTCATTCAGTGCCAAAACTTCCCAAAAGATTAGTGGGTGGGCGATGCACAGCTACAGTCTCAGTTAACAGTGTTGAATGTAATTGTTTACTGGATTCAGGGTCCCAGGTAACCACCATTGCCAATTCTTTTTACCAAGAACACTTACCTGACCTCTCAATTAAACCCATCAGTAATCTGTTAGAAGTCGAGGGCGCAAACGGTCAAGCAGTTCCTTATTTAGGATACATAGAGATAAGTGTCACATTTCCAAAAGAGCTCGATCAGTCTGGACTTGAGTTACCTACCCTTGCGTTAGTGGTTCCGGATATAAGCTCAAACTCTGATACACCACTACTCATTGGCACAAACACACTCGATCCTTTGTATGAGCAATTGTCTGCCAATAACTTACCTGATTCCAAGGCACTCTCTTATGGGTACCAACACGTGCTAAAAGCCTTAGCAGTCAGAAAAAAACAAAGCAAAGATGGACGAGTTGGTGTGGTGAAGCTTCGAGGGAGAACCCAAGAAGTTCTCCCTGCAAATAAAAAACTGTTACTAGAAGGGTTTATGCAACCCAGCCAAAACAAGCATGAGCCTTATGCACTCATTGAACAACCCACCAATGGTTCTCTACCAGGGGGTATAATTGTAGACTGTTGCCTCATTTCCTTACCTTCACATGGTCCATACAAAGTACCTGTTGTACTAAGAAACGAAACTAACCATGACATCACATTACCCACTAACTGTGTGATCGCTGAGTTAGTTAAAGCCGATCGTGTTATGCCATATCCAGAACCTGACAAAAGTGATCAGAAAGTACTTGCGGCGTGTAGTTCGCAGCAACAGACTTCACCTTCAAACCCTCCTCTCAGTTTTGACTTCGGTACTTCGCCCTTGTCCGAAGAATGGAAAGGGAGGATCACCAACAAACTTAACACTTACTCCGATGTGTTTTCGCACCACGATCTTGATTTTGGTCATACACAACAGATAAGACATCCATTCAACTTAAAAGACGAGACCCCATTCAAACAGAAATCTCGGCCGATCCATCCACATGATTATGAAGCCGTGAGAAAACATTTGGAAGCCCTCTTGGAAACCGGTATAATAAGAGAGTCGGAGTCTCCATTTGCCTCACCAATAGTGGTAGTTCGGAAAAAGAATGGTGAGGTACGTCTATGTATAGACTATAGAAAGCTTAATCTGCAAACCATTCGCGACGCATATGCCCTGCCTAACTTGGAGGAGTCCTTTTCTGCTCTCGCTGGATCACAGTGGTTTTCTGTGATGGACCTCAAGTCAGGTTACTATCAAATAGAGATGTGTGAAAAGGATAAACCTAAAACTGCTTTTGTTTGCCCGTTTGGGTTTTATGAATTTAACCGTATGCCACAAGGAATAACAAATGCTCCAAGCACTTTCCAACGGGTTATGGAAAAGTGTATGAAGGACATTAATCTGAAGGAAGTGTTAGTTTTCCTAGACGACTTTATCGTCTTTTCCAACTCCTTGGAAGAACACGAAACCAGACTTTCTCACGTTCTTGAACGGCTTAGAGAATACGGACTCAAGCTATCACCAGATAAGTGTCGTTTTTTCCAGACATCTGTGCGTTATCTTGGACATATAGTATCTCGAGATGGCATAAAAACCGATCCAGATAAGGTGGAAGCACTCAAAACATGGCCGAAGCCTCAGACTTTGAAGGAACTCCAATCTTTCTTAGGATTTACCGGTTATTACCGACGCTTCGTTAAAGATTACTCAAATATTGTCAAGCCACTAACATCTCTCACGGCTGGTTATCCACCCAAACGGAAAAACTTTAAAACACCACCATGTAGATCAAAGTACTTGAACCCCAAAGAACCCTTTGGGAATCGTTGGAGCCAAGACTGTGAGAAGTCCTTTCAAACTATTATTGAAAAACTTACCACTTCGCCAGTTCTTGGCTACGCTGACGCAAAACTCCCATATCTAGTACACACAGATGCTAGTACGACCGGACTCGGTGCAGCGCTATACCAAGTGCAAAACGGTGTCACACAGGTAATCGCTTATGCAAGTCACGGTTTAAGCTCTAGTGAAACTAGGTACCCTGCGCACAAGTTGGAGTTTCTAGCCTTAAAGTGGGCCATAACAGATAAGTTTCATGACTATTTGTATGGGAACACATTCACTGTCATTACTGATAATAATCCGTTAACTTACCTCTTAACAACGGCAAAACTCGATGCAACGAGCTATCGTTGGCTAGCTGCGTTGTCCACCTATAATTTTGACATCAGATACCGTGCAGGTACACAGAACGTTGACGCGGATGGCCTGTCTAGGAGGCTGCATGATAAACCTGAAGACAACTCAAAATTCACTGAGGAATGCCAACGACTAGATGAGTTCCGATCTCATCTTTTATCCTCTGTCAAAGAAGTCGAGCTTCAACTTCAAGCCGAAGCAGTGAAGGCAACATGCCAAAAGCACATGGTCTTGGATGAGGCTGATTCTCCTTGTGGTTTAGTTCAGTCACTTGCCATGTCTGCAGCGGCCATTCCAGACCTATTCCAGTTGGAAGACAATAGTGACAGTTTCTTTGCTGTGCCCAAGTATACCCATGCTGACCTTGTCTCCTTGCAGAGGAAAGATCCAACCATTGGCCGAGTCATTCAGCTGCTTATGACTGACAATAAACCGCCAACTGATACTATTGCAGAACCCCCGGTGGTTCTTAACCTTTTGAGAGAGTGGAAACGGTTTGAGTTTCAAAATGATTTACTGTACCGGAGACGCCAATTAGGACCAGAGACATCATTGCAGTTAGTCTTGCCTGATTCATTACGTTCAACAGTCATGCAAAGCCTACATGATGATATGGGGCATCTTGGGGTTGAACGTACGACAGATCTCATTCGGTCCCGTTTTTACTGGCCAAGAATGGCTAGTGATATCGAAATCAAAGTTAAAACTTGTGAAAGATGTATCCGTCGGAAGGCCCTCCCTGACAAAGCTGCTCCAATGGTGAGTATTACCACCACCAGACCTATGGAGTTAGTTTGCATGGATTTTCTCTCCATAGAACCAGACAGTAAGAACACTAAAGATGTCTTAGTGATTACAGACCATTTTACAAAGTATGCAGTGTCCATCCCAACCAAAGATCAGAAAGCCACCACCGTCGCGAAGAACCTGTGGGAACATTTTTTAGTCCACTACGGGTTTCCTGAGCGTCTTCATAGTGATCAGGGACGGGATTTCGAATCACGTACAATCAAGGAACTTTGTTCTTTACTTGGTATCCGTAAAGTCAGAACGAGCCCTTATCACCCTCGTGGCAACCCCGTTGAACGGTACAATCGTACATTACTCAGCATGTTGGGAACTTTACAAGCCACTGAGAAACATCACTGGCGCGATTTTGTAAAACCACTTACTCACTCGTACAATTGTACAAAAAATGACGTGACGGGATACTCTCCCTACGAGCTAATGTTCGGTAGGCAGCCTCGGTTGCCTATAGATATTGCCTTTGGGTTACCGCATTTGAACAAGCCCTCTATAACTCATTCTCAGTATGTTAAAGAACTGAAGAGTCATCTGGAACAGAGTTATGACATTGTCATAAAAAACTCTCAAAAAACAGCGAGGAAGAACAAAGAACGGTTCGACAGAAACATTCGTGAGTCCACACTAGGTGTGGGAGATCGTGTTTTAGTCCGAAATCTTCGCTTAAGAGAAAAGCATAAATTAGCAGACAAATGGGAGCCAACAGTGTATATAGTTCTCAAACAGATGGAAAACTTGCCAGTATACACTGTAAAACCAGAGAACGGAGAAGGACCCAACAGAACACTCCACAGAGATCTTTTACTGCCTTGTGGTTTTCTCTCTTCATTAGAAAATGAAACAGAACGCGTTACGAAACCTAGCAGACCTCATACAAGACAGAGTTCAGCCTTAGAACCTGACCCAGATGAGCCACTTGACGAAGAGGTAGATGAGTTTTATTACTCTGATCTTCCACAAGTGCTAAACCGACCATCCTATCAAATAGCGGTCACCTTGCCAAATAGGGAACTCATAGCAGATTCAGGACCGGTAAATAATATTCAACAACAAAACACACTATCCTTACACACAGGGGATCGCAAGGAACCAACCTTAGCTGGTAATGAAAATGCTGAATTGTCCTTACTTGACAAAGGCATCAACACCGAAACATTCTTACCTGACAGAATGAGTGAAACTGCGACATTCTTACCTGAAAGAGTGAAAGAAGCAGCAACATACTTACCTGAAAAAACGAAAAAAAAACGAAGTATACTTACCTGACGTAGAAACGGGGGATGAAACTAACACAAACCTACCTCAATTGGATGGTGTCCTAAAGTCGCAGCAACGTGATGTAAGTTTTGAACCCATCATACACGATCAGACACATACATCTGAAAAGACCAAAGTCTTAGAGAATAGCTCATCAGCTCTGTCGGAAACAGAGAGCTCACTTCGTCCTGTCTCAGTTGAGAATCAAACCGAAACGGATGAGCATGATACTGTGCAACCAGAGATGTATGTCAGGAGATCTGAACGAAGTAGTCAGCCTCCTCAAAGACTAACTTACTCTCAATTGGGCAATCCACTAGTGACCGTAGTTAGGTCCCTTTTCCAAGGACTTAATAAAGCTTTTATTGACTCTCTTACTCAAGAAGTTTTGTACCCCGTAGAAACAATGCACAGGGACGTGCATGATATTTAATGGGGGAGGATGTAACCCAGAAGCTAGAACCTTAATGAGGTATTAACTAATTGGCTTACTAATATGATCCATCCTCAATTTAGATAAAATATAAAATATAAATTAAGGAAATTAACAATACTAATTAATAGATATCTAATTAACTAATAGATAATTTCATAATGAATTATTGGAAGGGTGAATAACTAAAATAACGAGTTTAATATTAAACATCGGTTAAAACAAGAATCTTGAACATCACTAACAGAAACAGAAGAGGAAAGCTGTATACTATTGGTCCAGGTGGGAATCTGAAATTTCATTGGCTGAGAGAAATAAGTCCCGCCTCCGCGAAATAAAACCGTGCGACGCAGCTGAGCGAGAGGAGAGACAAACGGCTGTGCAGCACGCAGATACAGAAAGCAAAGACTGAGCGGTTAGAGAGAGAGAGAGAGAGAAAAAAAAAACAACGGTCGAGGCCGTGAAGAACCCTGATTTGGGTGCCGCATAGATAGAGGGAGAGGCGGACTTGACTCCTTCTAATAAGAGCTAGGAACTTGGAACCAACGCGATTTGTGTGGAGACGACAGAGTGAACCAATCCTCTGTAGGAGGGAACCGTTGGAGCGCGTTGGCTGGGTTTTTTTTTTCCTTGGGTTTGATCCCGACTCCTATGATCACTCACTTGGAACGAGAACTGGATTTCTTCCTGACGAGGGAGATGGCGAGCCTTAACCACTGAACGAACCAGGACATCTCAAGTAACTGAAGAGCAGACTGTTCTCTTCTGTGAACAATCTCAACGGTGCGGTAGGAAAAAATCGCACCACCGGACTCTGACTTTCACCCCAAGCGTGGGGATTTGACTTGACGCCGGCTGACTTGTGACTCATATGATCAAATCTCATACCGAGCATTTTACTATTGTCGATTGTTTCATCTGTTTTTGTGTGTTATCTTTATGTGTTATATTTCCCATTATTATTAAAATTTAGTATATAAACCGTTTCATGCTATACCCGTGACTCCAGTCATTCTTAAACAACCCCCAATTCTCCCCGAACCTAATTATTGGCCCATTTGTTTATTTTTTCTTTTAATTATCTTATTGTATCCTGTAATCCGGTTACATCTCCATCCACCCAGGCGTAGGAAGAATGCTAGCCCTCATACGGAGAACGTTCTGGTGGCCGTCACTCTATAAGGACGTTAAGGAGTACATCAGTGCTTGTCAGGTCTGTGCCAGGAACAAGACAACCAATCAGCCGCCTTGTGGCCTCCTCTGTCCTCTACCGGTTCCGTCACGCCCATGGTCTCATCTGGCTCTGGACTTTGTCACAGGTTTGCCTGTCTCCCAGGGTTTCAATTCTATCCTCACCATTGTTGACCGATTTTCTAAGTCATGCCACCTGGTTCCCCTCAAACACCTTCCTACCTCTGCTGAAACTGCCAACCTGCTTATTAAACATGTTTTTCGCCTACACGGAATCCCCTCTGAGATCCTTTCTGATTGTGGCCCACAGTTTGTCTCTCGGGTGTGGAAGGAGTTCGCCACCCATCTGGGAGCCCGGGTCACCCTGAGTTCAGGTTTTCATCCTCAGACTAATGGCCAGTGCGAGCGGATGAACCAATAGTTGGAGGCCTTGTTAAGATGTATCTGCTCTTCCAACCCCTCTGGATGGAGCAGCCAGCTCGCATGGATCGAATACGCCTACAACTCCCATGTTTCCTCTGCAACAGGTCAGTCACCATTTAAGATCTCCCTTGGCTACCAACCACCTCTATTTCCCTCTGACTCTGACCCTCCAGCCACCACACCTCAGTTCATCCGCCGCGCTCGGCGCACCTGGAACCAGACCCGGGCTGCCCTTCAGTGGACTGCTGACCGCAACCACCGTCTGGCTGATAGGCGTAGACACCCTGCTCCAGTCTATGCTCCTGGTCAGCAGGTGTGGTTGTCCAGCCGGGACATTAACCTCAGAAACTCCAACAAGAAGCTCTCTCCCTGGTATATTGGTCCCTACACCATCGCTGAGGTCCTCATCCAGTGTCTGTCCGTCTGTCTCTACCGGCGTCCATGAGGATCCACCCCGTGTTCCACCTGTCCCTGCTCAAGCCTGTTGTGTCCAGTCCCCTGTGTTCTCCTACGGATCCTCCTCCTCCGGTTCGTCTCTCTGATGGCGGTCTCGGTTACCGGGTTCGGAGGATTTTGGATGTTCGTCCCCGGGGTCGTGGTCGCCAGTACCTGGTTGACTTGGAGGGGTATGGCCCCGAGCATCGCCAACGGATCCCAGGGTCGTGGATCGATGTCTCCCTCATCAGGGATTTTGAGCCCTCCTCCTCCTCCACCTCTGCTCGGCCGCCAGGTGGCGTCCCTTGGGGGGTTACTGTCATGGTTCTGCTTTTTCTCTGTGGCTGTGCTCCTAAGTGTTTGCAGGTGAGCAGGTTGGAGAGCCACAGCTGCAGCTGATTATCATCCAGCCAGGCCAGAGGATATAAGGAGCGGTGTTGCCACACTTCAGTGCCGGTTGATTATTGTTGGGTACTCTAGCTCTCCTCGTTCCTTTTGAAATTAGTCTCGTGTTTTTTCTCCCGTGTGCTCAGTTTTTGCTCTCCTTGTCTGCTCCAGTACCAGCCCTGGATTCTTACCCTCAGCTTCCTGCAGTCTGAAGTGGATTTATTTCCCAACGCCGCTCAACTCCTCTGGTCTCCCGCTCTCCACCTCTCACCTGTCCTGGATTACTCCTTTGCCTGCTACTCCTCTCCACCAGACCATCTCCAGCTCAGACCTGACTTGCCTCCCTCTCCAGCTCAGACCCACACTTCGTACAGTAACCCCGGCTTTCCACAGGAGCCGTCAGCAGCACGTTACTGCAGCAGCACGTCATAGCTGCTGATAGGAACCGCTGTGATCAACAGAACCTTTTCTACCGGAGCCGTCAGCAGCACGAGTCGGCCGCGTCTCAGGAGCAGCATGTCGCGGCCTTTACGCGCCGGTTTTATTTTCTACGCGCGACGCCTCTGAAATGGGTCAAGTTCGACATTTTTGGGGAAGGAAAGACAGGAAATCGGATGCGGAAATGAAGAGGAGCTCCCGAGATTTTCAGAATAAAGAACGTACTGCCTTCCGGTTGCTTTACTTTTAAAAAGGTTACCACCTGTGCGGCCCCGTGAGAAGTTATCACCTAGCTAGCGGTCTCCTTTGTTTTTCAGGTCCGTATTGGCGATTATAAAACATAACATAACATAAAACACAAACATTTTGCAGCCATGTTGTAGTTTTCTCCTGCTTGTTGTTGTGTTTACTGACGAAGTCACTCGTGTGACTTCGTGCTCGGTCGGTGACAGCTGCTCCCCTGCTGCTTCGCGTCTCGTGGGAAGGGCCAAGCAGCAGCTTACGCGAGCAAGACGTGCTGCTGCAGTAACGTGCTGCTGACGGCTCCTGTGGAAAGCCGGGGTAAGACTCCACCACCATTACTCCACAGTGTTTTCTTGGTTCTCAGTTTTCATTTTTGCTATCTTCTAATTTAGAATCAGAACACCCCCCTGGCCCAGTTTGGATCAGCGCTTTTCGTTTTCATTAATTTACTTTATAATAACATTATATTTTACGCACCTCTCTCCTCGTGTGATTCTTTCATGTGGGTTAGAAAACTTCAGCCCAGCATGACACATAGCGGCACAAATAACCTAATAAATGATTGTGATGACACCTGTTTCTGCTCACTAGGAGCCACTTTACATTTGAAATAAATATAATAACAATAATAATATACCAAAAATGTATCTAACCGAGCACTTCACAAAGCTGAATCAAACCAAATACGATTTTAGCGTACCGTTGCACCCATAATACACACACACACACACACACACACACACACACACACACACACACACACACACACGTATATATACTGTAAATATATACAGAGATATGCTGTTTGTATGCGTGTATATGTATGTGTGTATATATATATATATATATATATATATATATATATATATATATACACACACATAGAGAGAGAGAGAGAGAGAGAGAGAGAGAGAGAGAGAGAGAGAGAGAGAGAGAGAGAGAGAGAGAGAGAGAGAGAGAGAGAGAGAGAGAGAGAGAGAGAGAGAGAGAGAGAGAGAGAGAGAGAGAGAGAGAGAGAGAGAGAGAGAGAGAGAGAGATAATTGGTTAGATGGATCAAGCTCACTAGACATTCCTGACCAGGGTAGATTCCTGGATAATGGAAACATGCTCAGTTGAACTTAGTCTGGGGCACGCTGCCCTGAATAAATCTCCATGGTGATGTATGTTTTTGTGAAATCCCGATCAGAAATAGCTTGTGACAGGATAAGCAGAAACACTGGATTCCTCTGTCACCCGACGGTGATTTTCTGTACACTGTAACATGTTTACACTGTGTCATATTTGTTTGCTCTGTGCTTATTTTCTGCTCTTCATAATAGAGGCTCTGACAAGGCCTTCGGCTTGACTGATGTGTCAGCCACTAGCAAGGAAAGCTTGCATATGGATGGATCACTCTTAACTCTGAAACTGTCTGACAGAATGCCTGACAGCTAGCTCTGATGTATGCAAGCAGCACTGCCCTGTTACTAAAGCTGACACTCTTTCCTCAAAGCTTTTCTCTGTGAAGGGTGAGATTGATTGCAGTCATGAATTTTTTTTCTTTTTGTCTTTGTGGGGGCAGTGTGTGTGTGAAAGTTATTAGCACTGACACCTCAAAGCAAGGTTTCTGATTGGAATATTGGCTGGGTTTTTCTGCATTTGCCTGCAAGGCTTTTCTGGCAGCTTTTTCCAACAAGCATTTTAAGTTCAGTTTTGATTCTGGGGTGATTTAAGTGGATGTTAATAATTTTCTGTCTTTGGATTAACCTGAGCTGGACTGTTCTTACATAATACATACTAATTACAAAAATAAACTCATGTAATTATAAAGAGAAAGAGCAATAGTTATAAAAAAAACATAAATGCATCATGGGATATGCTACACTGCAATCTTAAAGATTAATATGTAGAATTTTCAACAGGGGCTTAAATCGCTGTGGTCCCTGATGATGCTGACTCTATAACCAGTACCACCAGTGATGTCACCCTCACCAATCCATTTAATTACCATTTTGTCTCTTTTGAAGAAAACCTATCAAATAAAATCAGCCGAGCCCAGGTGTTTCTTTTAAAGGTGCAGTATGTAAGAACATAATGAGACTTTTAACAGTGAGAACAATCTGGAAGGAAAGTTATACTGAAACATGTTTCATATCCAGCTGGCTGCGGGGATAGTCAATCAATCAATCAATCAATCAATCAATTGTAGCGTGGTTAACTACATACTAGGATTTAACACCGTTTGCTATCAGTTTGGTTAGATTCTGAGAAAAGATCAAACAAGTTAACAAATGAAGCTTCTATCATACAGTATATAAATATCTAGGATATTATATATTCGAAAGAAGTTCATATGCCAACGAGCTTGGTCTATTTTTAATCCAAAGATTAATTTTTAATTTTAAGATAGTTACATTTAATAGCAAAAGTTTATTTATTGAATCAGAAGTTAGGAAACTTTGCTTATTCAATAACCAAAAATATACACCATTCTGTGTTTCATTTCAAAGAATAGTCAGAATTTTAAAAAGTTAAGAATTTATTATTAACACTTTTAAAAATGACAATTTAGAAATGACAATTTTTAACAGCTTTGATACTAAAACTTGTTTTTAAAAGCAAACCTGTGACTGAATGGAAACTAAAATGAAATGCGAGGTTTTGGATGCATGAATGAATCTCAGAAGGCTTCTTTCAGAGAGAGAAACGCGTTCCGGGAGAAAAGTTGGTTTTGCAGCTAACTGAGTCGTTTCTTAGAGAGAACAGCATACAGACGCCATCTGTCGAAAGTGTCTACCTTACCCAGTTCAGGAGACCCTCTTCTGGATCCGAGATGTCAGGTGGAGATGATGGTTGGTAGAAGGACCTTAGTGCGACCAAATCGGTCCTGAGATGTCTCCGTGGGTCACACGACTGATGAAACTATTTGCATCTCAAAATCAATAACTCTGAAGGAGTTTTGCGTCAGCTGGTTACAGATGTGTTTATTCAAAGCAAGACTATCGGCATGACAGCATGCTTAGTAGAGACTTGTGCGGCCGTCCCTCGTCCCCTGGTATGGTTCAAGAACTGGCTTTCAGCTGCGGAGATCTTGGTTTTAACAAAACCTCAGAACACGCCCTCTCAGCGTCAGAAAGCTTGTTGTTATGAGTAAAGACATGTGAGGTGTTTTAACTAGGGATGCACCGATGGATCGGCATTTGATCCCAATCGGCCGATAGCGCCCCTATCGGTTTTGATCGGAGTTTTCAAAATAGATCAAAGCAGACCGATCAGGTAGGGTTGTCACGGTAACCGGTGTAGCGGTAAACCCCGGTAAAAAGTTGACAATAATAATAACCGTCTTGTTTTTAAAAAAAACTATATAATCTCGGTGGATTACCATGGATGCGGTGTAGGCGCGGTGACCCTTACCAGCCACCGTATCATCTGCTGAAAATGCCGGCGGCACATGCGCACTTTGTTGTTTACAACCAAAATTTTCTTGAAGCTAAAGCTGAAATAATGGCCAAAGGAGGAGACGGCAGGGCTCAGGACATTTATTATCCCTCAAAGAAGACAAAGTGGGAAGTACGGGCATTTTTTTTAGATATTTGAAGAATGTCGAGGGACAGTTGATAGAAGACGGCTATCTTGTTTGCAGCACGAGCAGAAAGTGTCTGTGAAAGGCAGCAACGCTTCAAATCTCATGACACATCTGCGTGACCATCACCCATAACTCTACAGTCAACGCAAGGCAAGCTAACGTTAACGTTTTAGCTAAAATGCGTGATCCGAGGATTTGGGTTGAGGGAGAATGCAACGAGTCGCTATATAAAACAGCCGCAGCACCACTACCTGCATATAAACCGTGTCGCGGACACCCCCATGTTGAAATGACGCTATGCATTACGGGGCTCCCAGGGGCAGATAAGAGTTGGTCTCTCTCCGAGAATAATTATGAATTTAACAATGATTACTGCCTGATGACATTTTCCCACATCTGCAAAGCTCACTGGAAGAACACAAACCGAGGACAATATTTTCCTGATATAGGGTTTATTACTCAAGTAAGGGTAAAAAAAGTATCTGATTAGAAGGCTACTTGAGTACTGAGTATCATCTGATCTAATAATTTTTAAATGATGACATCAAACAGACAAAAAATAAGAAGTTATGGGCAAATATTGGTATTTTAAAGACTAAAGGGAAAAAATGTAAACGCATTAAAAACATAGTTACAAAATAACACATTTGTAGGCAAAATTTAGACACAAACTGAGGACAATATTTCCTGACATACAGGGTTTATTTAATTGTGTGAAAATGTAGCACGTTTAAAAAAAATACTGCGATAATACTGAAAACCATGATAATTTTGGTCACAATAACCGTGAGGTTAAATTTTCACACCGTGACAACTCTAATACAGACCATTGTAGATCAGGTTACATTTCATTTATTCCCAGATTATGTAGTTTGTAGCACTCATTATAATGTTGTAGAAAATTTCTGGCCAATCCACATGATCGGTATCGGTGATCAGTATTGGTGATCAGCATTCTTTGATATCGGTATCGGTGATAGGCAGCAAAAAACCTGATCGGTGCATCCCTAGTTTTAACTTTACCCTGGATTCACCCTCTGCGTGAGGTGGTTAAAGTGCAAGTGACCTTCTGGTTTACTGAACACACATTACTGATAATAATAATTATTATTACACAAAGCATAATAACTCATTTCAGTAATTAAAATACATTTATACTGAACCAGATGATTATTATGTTGATTGTAATAAACAGTATTAAAGTCAAAGAGTTTATTCAAATTATTATTTAAATTTATTATTTGAAATCTTGAAGTGTCCTTCATCTTGGGACAGAACAGCAGCAGATAAAGATGGCATTTCAGCAGACATCACGGCTCCTGGCGGTTAATCTGTGGAGCAAAGTTACAGTTCGACCCAGCTTGACCCAGCTGGGAAAATGTAACTTTTGTCACAAATTAGAGGCCATTCATGATGCTACACAATCATCAATCAATCAATCAATCAATCAATCAATCAATCAATCAATCAATCAATCAATCAATCAATCAATCAATCAACCAATCAATCAATCAATCAATCAATCAATTTTATATATATAGCACTTAAACTACAATGCATGCAACTCAAAGTGCTTAACAAATTAAAAAGGCCCCGCATACCTACATTCGCTCCCATCCCCAGAATTTTTAAAACAGTCTGACAATAAAAACCCCTTCACAACACTCATCCTCTGGCACACACACGCACACACACGCACACACACGCACACACACACACACACACACACACACACACACACACACACACACACACACACACACACACACACACACACACACACACACACACACACACACACACACACACATGCCCCCTTCCCCCATGTAAAAAATACGATTGAGATTAGATGAGACAGACCAGCTAAGATAAGGATAAGGAAACACCATCAGGGGAGCCATCCGCCCTGACAGTGGCAGATCCACAGCAGCAGCCGAGGCACCGACACAGGGCGCCCAGGGCAGGGAGGGCGGAGACCCCCACCTCCACCCAGGCACACCTGGAAAGCACCCAGGCCGTCACAGCCGACCATCGCCCCCGGGGCAGAGGGCACCCACAGAGGAAACACTGGAAAAAAGTTAAGTTAAGGTTAAAGGGACTTTACGGAGCTTTGAATTTTTATGCTCGCGATTGCCCCCTCAGGCCAAAAGCGTAACGGCAGCTTCAATAGTAGGCTCCTGCACGAGGCGCGCATGCTGTACGTGCACACTTCTTAACGAAAATAACAGCTGAGACAGTCCTTTGTGTGTGTGTGTGTGTGTGTGGGGGGGGGGGGGTGGCAGGAGAACACGCAGCTAATTAATTAAATAATTTGGTTCTGTACCTTTCTGTACCTTTCTCTTCAGCACAGCCGACAAAGGTTTATGATGGGTCAGTCCTCCTGCATGCTCAGATCATTCCCTTCCCTTGCTTGAAAAATTGTTCCAAAATGAAAGTTGAACCCACATATTTTTTATCTGTGAATTCAATGCCGTTCGGCGAGTCTCAAATAAAAATTTGGGCATCTTACTGTAAAAAAAATCTACCATTAATGTAATAATGAAACTCTAGATAAACTATGTTCACGTCCAGAATCAAACCCAGGTCTTCTGCACGGAAGTCCAAAGTCTTACTAGGTGAGCTAAAGCACCAGTAATGTCCGTTATATCTGTAACATTTATATCCTTGATGACAGCTGAAACAACGTTCAAAAAACAGTTTGGAGCAAAAATGGCTATTTTGTTGCTAATTTGCAGGAAATATCTGGAAGAAAGTAGCTAAGGGTTAGGGATGGGTACCTTTGACATTTGAATCGATCCGGTACTAATTCCTGGTACCTACGAATCGATACTTAACGGTACCAATTTTTGATACTTTTGAGTGTTATTATTTTAATTCTCTTTTATAATTAAATATATATTTTTCTCAATATATAACAATATTTGATAAATATCATGATAAATAACATTCAACTGTTTTTATTTTAACATCGTCCTTGTAGTTTTATAAGCTGATAATTAAACTGAGGCAAACATCTTTACTGTGAACTAAATTTACTGTGTATCTTCATTCCTTTTGCCGTCTTTTTTCATTTGATTTTTCCTACTGGGAAGTTAGAATTTCCGAGTAGAAAGCGAACGCACCATTAGCTGATAACAACGGTGGCAATGGAAGCTAACATATCAAGCTAACGTTATCTTAAACAGTTTATTTAACTGCTGGAGCAGATTAAAATGATGATGCCTCACACTTAGATCGTTGTCACTGGTTTCATCTTCACCCAATCACCCGTCGCATTTAGTAAAGTGAAGCCAAACTTTAGAGCGTGTTCATGTTCTCCTAGTCGGAAATTCGGAGTTCCGAGGAGAAAGTGAACGCACCATTAGCGAAACGGAAGCTAACATATCGAGCTAACATTATCTTAAACATTTTATTTACCTACCGGAGCAGATGAGGATGTCTCACTTAGATCGTTGTCGCTGGTTTCATCATCACCCAGTTACCCATCACATTTAGTGAAGTGGACCCAGGCTTTAGCGTGCATTTTTTTCTACCATGCTGCTCTGTTTACAACTGGCTCGCAGCGAGCGACGACATAACGCTCTTGCGCATGTGCAGCTGTCTAGGCAAGTTCTCATTATGAAGGACGGGTACCGAAACGAGGCACCGTTTGAAATGACATGAATCGGTGCTCAGTCGGTACTATGGAATTCGGTCGGGGTATCCATCCCTACTAAGGGTCCTCAGAAATGTAGCTAGGTTCATCACTAGGTGTTAGGAACAGCAACAAAGTCGCTGAGCAGGCACTACCTCACTCTCTGCTGCTAAAGCTACGGATAGCAAATGCTACGGGCTATGCCTGAGCGTGAACGCGCATGAAGCAGCCTGCTCGAACCAAGCAGCTCTCTTTTTCTGTGATTTTACAGAAAAATAGGCAATCACAGTAAAAAAGCCAGGGCTCATTCTACAGGACCAGGGCATTGCAGGAGAATATATGAAGAAGAAATTTATTATTTCTATACATGTTTTGGCTGTCAAACTTCCATAATGCCCCTTTAACATATAAAATCAAAAGAGCTAAAATGAGAATTGTAATATAAAAAGTTACATAGAAATTCAACTATTGTTGATCATAAAACTATGGTAAAAAACTGTCTAAAAAGTGCATATAAAGAAAGAATACATAAAACAAATTAAATAAATAGATAAATAAATAATAACCTAACTAATTATTTAATTAATTTAAAAAGAGATTGTAATCAGTTAAAAGCTACTTTTAAAAGATGGGTCTTGAGCCTGTTTCTAAAAACATGAACGTTCTCTACGGCCCCTGAGGTGCCCTGGCAGCTCATTCCAGAGGCGAGGACCGTAATACTGAAAAGACGCCTCGCCGTGAATATGTGTCCTGACTTTAGGGATGACAAGGAGACAGCTGCCAGAGGAGTGCAGGGACCGCGTGGGTTCATACGGTAAAAGCAGTTCTGAAAGATAAGAGGCCGAAAACCTTTCAAGTCAGTTTTCTCCTTTCAAAACAAAAGAAGGAGGGACGTTGCTGTTTACCACCAGTGAGTGTGGGGGTGTTGTGTCTCCAGCGAGCTAATACCGCAGCGCTGTGTAACCCAGGTGGCAAACTCTGTTAAAAATCCCCGATGCTAAACCCTTGAATCATTCTCGTCCGTCACGTTGTCACAGATGTTGTCCTTTCATGACATGGAATATTTATTCACTATGTAAATATGTAAATATTTAGTGAATGGCCATTCATTACTTTTTTGCTGTTTATTATTTGGTTTGCACAATTACAAGGTACCTCAAAACCAAAATTTAGTTTTATTCAGTCTCCTGTTCTCTGCTCCCCGAGCCAAATTTAGACTTCTGATCATTTTTGCAGTATAATGATACTTGGCTATCATTTTAGGAGTAACATAACGGTTACAGCTCACAACTCTAATTTGAGGACGACCGGCACAAAGCTCCAGAGTTCTTAAAAATGTTTGCAGTGACCAAATTTTACCACAGGATGCCATTTTGACCTCATTTCTACATAATGCACCTTTAACCCTCCCATCGGGTGACCCTTCCAGGAAAGGTGAGGGGTCACCCAATAGGACAATGGGAGGGTTAAACAATACCTGTCAGGTAACTGCCTGAACCCTTTCTTTCTGAAGCCAGCTATTATGAAGTTTATATAATTATTATGAAGGTGAAAAATGCAAACTCTGCTGGATTTAATGAAATCTTCAGTAAAATCTTCACTTATTATCAATGCCATTGCTTTAATCTAAAAGCTGAGGGTTATAGCCATGAGGTTCACTTTAGCCTCAGACAGACTTATTGCTGCTTTATGGTGTTCTGGACTAATCCGCGACCCGCTGCCACACGGACTGGAATAACAAATACTCCTACAGTAACACGAGTTGTGGTTAAATTCATGACAAGGCACTGGCTGATCAGGAGCGGACTTTCATGCGTGATCTCAAAATTTCACAACCATTGTGCCGTCGTCGTCTTCCTCCGCTTATCCGGGTCCGGGTCGCGGGGGCAGCATCCCAACTAGGGAGCTCCAGACCGTCCTCTCCCCGGCCTTCTCCACCAGCTCCTCCGGAAAGACCCCAAGGCGTTCCCGGACCAGATTGGAGATGTAACCTCTCCAACGTGTCCTGGGTCGACCCGGGGGCCTCCTGCCGGCAGGACATGCTGGAAACACCGCCCCGGGGAGGTGTCCAGGAGGCATCCTGACCAGATCAAACCACCTCAAATGGCTCCGTTCGATCCGGAGGAGCAGCGGTTCTACTCCGAGTCCCTCCCGAATGTCTAAGCTTCTCACCCTATCTCTAAGGCTGAGCCCGGCCACCCTACGGAGGAAACTCATTTCGGCCGCTTGTATCTGCGATCTTGTTCTTTCGGTCATTACCCAAAGCTCATGACCATAGGTGAGGATTGGGACGTAGATCGACCGGTTAATCGAGAATCTGGCTTTCTGGCTCAGCTCCCTCTTCACCATGACAGATCGGCTCAGCGTCCGCATCACTGCAGACGCTGAACCAATCCGCCTGTCGATCTCCCGATCCCTCCTACCCTCACTCGTGAACAAGACCCTGAGATACTTAAACTCCTCCACTTGAGGTAGGACCTCTCCCCCGACCCGGAGTGTGCAAGCCACCCTTTTCCGGTCCAGAACCATGGTCTCAGATTTGGAGGTGCTGATCCGCATCCCAGCCGCTTCACACTTGGCTTCATTGTGTTTTTTCGGAACCCCACTTGATCAAGGGCCTGCTACCGGCTAGCATTAGCTAATCTGCTTGTAGTTACACTTTAGATCCCAAACTATGGACTGTTTCTGCCTCTGTGTGTTTGCTGGTTCCTCTGTTTCCCTCCACAGCACCTATTAGCACATTAGCACATTGTGCGCCAGTAAGAGGTGTCTTCCTTACACATTTACTGATTTATACTGCCACCTACTGTACAGGAAGAGAAACTAAACCTGAATATGAAAAATAACATATTGTTAGTAATAACTGCAAACATCTGCAATAAATTTATTCATGTTTTTTTTTACTTTTTGTATCTTCTTTGAAAAGAAGTCTCTTCCTTTTCTCCTTTCCAGAGCGACCATACCTAATGTGACTTCGTCACACTGAAAAAAATCAAACCTCATATTCTGTTTTCATGCATCTGACATCTGAGAGGCTCTGTGTGAGTGTGCAGATATTTCACATGTGTGTGTGACTGTGGCAGGGCAATGCCAATTCATTCGTGCATTGAAGATTCTGGCAGGCAGAGGGAGAAAAGGAAGATGGAGCAACAGAATTAGGCCAGTGCCTGGCAGAGCTCCCCACAGCCTGAGTCAGAAAGGCTGGATGCCTGAGGAGGGACCAGAGGCCCCCAGGCAAACTCTGACATCATCAGCTCAGATTCATTATGGCTGCAGAGATGGAGCTGTGCAAACACAACACACAAACCTACTACAGCTGAGCTCACATGCTGTGTATCTTTCTGAAGCTGCTGAAGTAGACCAAATTATCGCCTCCACTTACTCTGAATTAACAAAAGAAATTATCTGGCGTGTAAAGGACATATAGAGATCTCATGCTGGCAGAAATACTGCAGCAACACTGGCACACTGGGCTAGAAATTAACCTAATGTTTAAAATGGAAAAGCGGCCTTTCATTTTCCATCTTTCAGTTCTTTTTAAAACACAGAAGACCTTTATTTACCTGCAATATTTCGTTTGCGGCTGCAAACATCATCAGAGCTGACGCTGTTGGTGGTGTCACTTCCTTCTCCGTTTATCCGCGGGCAGCAGAGGGCATTGTCGCCCTCTGCTGCCCACTCTCCCCTCTCCGACGATGCAGTCCCATGCACGATCCAACGAGTAAACTCCATCATCTCTGTTCACGGTCCCACATCCACGACTCCTTATCTCGATTGCTTCTTTTATCCATCTTATGTATTTCTGTTGTTCAGTGTTTATGATCCTTGTGTTGTCCCAGTCCATTATATGGTTTTCTCTTGTGCAGTGATCTGTTACGGCTGACTTCTTGATTGTACTTTCTGCTTCTTCTTTTGCTGCTCTTGTGTGTTTTCGATTTGCCTCTTTCTCGCGCTCCTTTCTATGTTCTATTGTTCGTGTGTTGAGTTGGCGTCCGGTTTCTCCTATGTATGTTTTATTGCAGAGGTTGCATGGGATTTCGTAAATGACTCCACGTTTAAGTCCAGCTGGTATTTTGTCTTTTGGGTGCACTAGTCTGTTTCTAACTGTTGTGTATGGTTTTGTTGGTGTGTTTATGTTGTGTTTTTTCATTGTTGCTCTTATTTTTTCTGTTATGTCTCTGATGTATGGTATGGTAGGGTTATCACTGGCTTTTGTTCTTGTCTTTCTGGGTTTCTGGTTCTTTGCTTTGGTTGTTTTTTTCTTTCTGTTGTTGTTTGTTGTTTTCCTTTGTTTATCGCCCATGTCGGGTATCCGCAGGTCTTTAAAGCGTATTGTATGTGTTTGTCCTCTTGTTTACGGTCTCTTTCTTCTGTTACCATGTTTGCTCGGTGATATAATGTTCTGATTACTGACATTTTGTGTATGGTGGGGTGTTCTGATGTCCATAATAGATATTGGTCTGTGTGTGTTGGTTTCCTATATGTGTTTATTTTTAGGGTCCCGTCAGTCTGCCTGGTGATTTTCATGTCCATAAATGCTGCCATCTGTTTCATAAGTGAACTTTATGTTGCCCGTGTCGTCAATGTTATATAAGTGTTGTGTTAGTGTTTCTGTTTGTCCTTTTGGTATGATTTCCAGTATGTCATCCACGTAGCATTTCCATAGTTTTATTTTACAGTTTGGGGGGGCAGTGGCTACGGCTTTTTGTTCTAGGTATTCCATGAAAAACTCGCACAGGGTGGCTGATAAAGGGTTACCCATGGCGAAGCCTTCCAGTTGTTTGTGTATTGTGTCGTCGTATGTGAAGTAAGTGGAGTTAGCTAGCAGTCCTATCAGGTGTGCTATGTCATCTGCTGTGAGGTTTGTTCTTTTGTGTAAAGCTTTGTCCTGTCTGATTCTGTTAAATACTATGTGTATGGTTTTATGGGTTGGTGTTTTTGTGAACAGGGATGTGACGTCATGTGAGATGAGTATGTCGTTGTCTTCTATTGTAATCTTTTTTACTTTTGCCAGTTCTATGCTATTTGCAAAGTTGATCCATGCTACCTAATAACTGGCTGATGATTTTGCTGATTTCTCTTGCCATGTTGTATGTTGGTGTACCTATGCTGTCAACTATTGGTCTAAGTGGGGTTTTTTGTTTGTGTTTTTTTGGTGTTCCATAGGGCAACAACATCCTCTGCTGCCCGCGGATAAACGAAGCAAGTGACACCACCATTGGCGTCAGCCTGATGATGTTTGCAGCCGCAAACGAAACGTTGCAGGTAAATAAACCTTTTCTATGTTTTAAAAAGAACTGAAAGATGGAATTTGAAACTCAACACAGCAAGAACACACCAAAGAGCTGCCTTTCATATTACAGATCGTATTATAGAGGTCTGATCATTAGTGAGTTAGAATGTATCAACATATGAAGCATGTTATTGCAAACCTAGGAGGTACTAAAGTAAGTTTTAAATCAGATTAAAGTCTTCTAATCTTAAGCCGGGCGTACACTGTGCGACTTTTTCACTTTTTTGAACTGATTTTCCAGTCGTGCGACAATCCACGACATTGAGTTTTGCGCCGAGCGTCGTGTAGTGTACAGGGGGTTACGAGAGGCGATTAACACCACGTGACCAGCTGCCGATCAGCAGTCGTGAGGTCGCACGGACTTCTGGCGTGTTTAATATTTCGCTCGTCCCTCGTGAGGGTATCGCACTGTTGAAGCGGCGCTGCGAACAGCTGTGACCCAAAAAGTATCAGAACCGCTCACGGCGCATGCGCAATCCTGCATCAACGCCGCTCCCCGCTATTTCCCTAATAACACACGCTGTTCGTTTTTGTTTCTACACATTTTTTTACTCACAAAGATTGTCAAGAAAGCGTGTTTGTCGTGTTCATGTCGAATTAAACTGATCACAAAACACAGATTTACTTTCTTTATTTCGTTTTCCTAATCCAACCCCCATAAATCCCTGTGTGTCCTCCTGCAGCACTCCTGAAGGACAACAGGCAAGACAAGCCAAAAAAGTCTGACGTGTTGAGTAAAAACTGCTATTTTTAGCATATTTTTAGGGCCGACGTGTTGCTACCAGACGTACAGTGTGAGCAGTCAGGTCGCATGCGAGAACTGGGTCGTACAGTGTGAGCGCATGACTCGTGAGGTCTGCTCTGCGAGGGAGTCGTACAGTTTGAGCTGAAGCTGAGTGCTACGAGTGAAAAAGTCGCACAGTGTACGCCTGGCTTTACTGTTCAATCCAACCATTCGCTTAAGACTTTGGTGAGTTCTGGTTCTTTCCTGGGGTCTCTTCCCAGAGACTTCCCAGATCTGATGTTATTGTAAAATTTCACATAACTATTACAAATGACTATAATGATAAAAAATTACCTATTGTCATGATCTGTGTTTCTTTTGGTTAATTTATTTGTGTTTAGCTCATTCATGTAACCCTCCTAAGGCTAGTAAGCTAAACTGTGCTGGGACAGGCAACAGATCAGAACTAGACCACGGCGCCAAGGTGTGCGAATAAATCATAAACAAAGTTTGCATACCAAATGAAATATGTATTTATTTTAAGGTGATATTGTATGCAAGGTATGCAGTAATATCTAGTAATTTATCATTTATAGTTATTTAGTCTGTTGACTGGAATATCAATGGAAATCAAACTGTGGATTCTCTGGGTTTTGTTTCTTTATATGCATTTTCTTTCATTTTAGTATTGTGTTTATCTATTTATAAATAACACACTATATAAATATAAATGATAAATTACCAGAATCAACAGAATCAGTGGAGGTCCCACCAAAGCCTGAACAGGTGAGTTTTCAGCTGCTTTTTAAAGGAGACCACTGAGGCCACTGATCTCAGGCTCAGGGGGAGAGAGTTCCAGAGTCTGGGGGCCACAGCAGCAAATGATCTGTCACCTTTGGTCTTTAGCCTGGTGCTGCACAACCAGTACTTTGATCACTGGACCTCAGGGACCTGCTGGGGGTGTAGGGACTGAGAAGATCACCAATGTATGATGGTGCTTGTCCATGTAAGGCTCTATAGACCAGAACCAGGATCTTGAAAATGAACCCTGAAGTTGACTGGCAGCCAGTGAAGCTGGAGGAGAAGCGGTCAGCATGCTGACACGCCTACCACGCTCATCATCGGGGATTCTATCGTCAGGAATGTACGGATGAGAGGAGCGCTCACTCTGTTCTCCCCTGGAGCAACGGTAATGGCTATTGCTGCAAAAATCCCTGGTCTCCTTGCTCTCCATCCACATGTGAGTAAGGTTTGTATCCACGCTGGAACTAACGACATCAACAAGCAGCAATCTGAGCTTCTGAAGCGTGATTTTATTCACCTTGTTAACCTTTTAAAAATCTCACATGTGTCTGTTTATATCTCTGGGCCCACTCCCACCCTTGACAGAGGAATTGGTCATTTTAGTAGACTTTTATCTTTGAACACTTGGCTCTCCTCAGCTACCGTGATGCACAACATTGGTTTTATAGATAATTTTAACATCTTCTGGGGCAGGAGGCACCTGTTTGGGGCAGACGGGCTCCATCTACATAGACAGGGTACCCGTGCCCTGGCAATGAGTTTGGCATGTCCACGACCACCACTATCCACAACGCCATGCCCTGATGCACCCGCCCTCTCCACCCCGTCCTCCCACTCAACCACACCCTGATGTCCAGCTGGTCCCTGCTCCTATGACTCCAGCTATGATTTTAACAGTTACTCATTTATTGGACTTGGACCTCACACCAGCTCACTAATTCCTGTCATTATCAGCAGAGAGCAGCCTAATCGCCATAAACCAAACAAACGCAACCACAGTAATCTTAAACACTTACCAGTAGTTCCACTTTCACACACACACTCTCCAGTTACCATTAATATGGTACTTTTAAATGTCCGCTCTCTGCTGAATAAAACTTTTATTATTAATGATTTGATTTTAGATCACAACCTGGACGGTTTTTCTTTAACAGAGACCTGGCTGAGTGCAGATGCCCCTGTTGTTCTCACAGAGGTTTCCCCACCAAATTTTTATTTTACTTACTCTACAAGGAGCACCAAAAAGGGAGGTGGTACTGCCTTTATAATCTCAGCAACACTTACCGCCAAACCTGTTTCATTTGATAATTTTAGCACTTTTGAATACAATGCAGCTGTTTTTGGAACTCCTCAAATTTTATGTGTCACAGTTTACAGACCTCCAAAAAATAGCACATCTTTTATAGAAGAATTTTCAGAGTTTTTATCAAACTTACACAACTCTTACAACCAAATAATTTTAGCTGGTGATTTTAATTTACATGTGGATAATCTTTTAGACCCTTTATCGACCAATTTTTAAAATATTCTTAATTATATGGATTTTAGCCAACATGTCACACAGCCAACTCACAACAGGGGGCACACCCTAGACTTGGTCATTACGCATGGCCTGTCTACTCGTGTGCTCTCTGTTGTTGATTTGGCTGTCTCTGACCACTATTGTGTTTTTTTTAATATCACCGGTTTCACCCAGCAGGAGATCTCTGTGAGAACTGTCAGGAAACGTCATCTAACCCCTGAAGTGGCTGCAGGTTTTATTGATAACTTAGAAAAGATACCTCCTATTGCTTTACCTGCTCCCTGTGATTTTATAGTGAACAATTTTAACAGCAGGCTTCAGTCCACCCTTGACCGTCTGGCCCCACAAAAAATTTAAAAGATACAGCCTAGACTTACATTCCCATGTAGAAACAAAGCTCTCAGAACACAAAAGAGGAACTGCAGGGTGGCAGAGAGAAAATGGAGGAAGAACAAAATCACTATAAACTATCAGATGTACAGAGAAACTCTAAAGTCATACAATAACGCAGTAAGGAACTCAAGGTAAGCATACTTCCCCAAAATTATCTCAGAAAATAAGAATAATCCTAAGATCCTGTTTTCCACTATCAATAAAAAACGCTGATGCATCTCAGGAAACACCATCAAACTCTCTCTCTGTGAGGAGTTTGCAGACCACTTCAGAGGGAAGGTACACACAATCAGATGCAACATTTTATCCTCTCACAGTGACATGGTTTTATCGAAATCTGAGTGTGTACCTTTACCAGAGGAAACACTAGACAGTTTTGTCCTGGTTGAGGCTGAAACTCTAGATAGTTTTCTCTTCAGTAAGGCCCACCACATGTCTTTTAGATCCAGTTCCTACTTCGTTTTTTAAGCCATTTTATGATTATTTTAGAGATGAGATTTTAACCATGATGAACTGTTCTCTTCAAACAGGGGTCTTTCCTGCTGCCTTTAAAGGGGCAGTGGTGAGGCACCAGTTGAAGAAGAGAAACTTAGATTTTAGTGATTTTAACAACTTCAGACCGATATCTAACTTATCATTCTTAAGTAAAATTTTAGAAAAGCTTGTTTTAAAACAGCTTAATGATTTTATTATCGCACATAATGTCCTTGAGAAATTTCAGTCTGGTTTTAGAGTAAACCGCAGCACTGAGACTGAGACTGTTCAGAGTTTTGAATGACGTAAGAATAAATTATGATGCACAGAAAGTGACGGTTCTGGTTCTACTGGATTTAAGGACTGCCTTTGACACAGTGGACCACAACATTCTTTTAAACCAGTTAAAACACATCGGCCTCTCTGGTGCTGTCCATAAATGGTTTACTTCATATCTCACAGACAGGACTTTTATGGTAAGTCTAGATACCTTCTGTTCCAAGACCCGTGAGATTACTTGTGGTGTGCCCCAGGGTTCGATTTTAAGGCCCAGTGCTTTTTAATCTGTATATGCTTCCACTTGGTGGCGTCATCCGACGACACAGAGTGCAATTTCACAGTTATGCAGATGATACACAGTTGTACATCTCTGTGTCTCCCAATGACGCAAGACCATTGGATGCCCTTTTTAATTGTATTCCGGATATTGAATCCTGGATGTCAGAAAACTTTCTCCAGCTTAACCGGGACAAAACCGAAGTTTTAGTCATTGGTCCTGAGACCCAGAGAGAGAAACTTTTACCAAAGCTACAGTCACTAACTCTTAATTTGTCTTCTCAAGTGAAGAACCTGGGTGTGATTTTTGACTCTGAGCTAACTTTAATTCCCCACATTAAGAATATTACAAAAATAGGTTTTTATCACCTGAAAAACATCGCCAGAGTCTGCCCCTTTCTCTCTCTGGCCAACACAGAGACACTGATGCATGCTTTTATCGCCAGTAGAATTGATTACTGTAATGCCCGGCTTTCTGGTCTTCCCAAAAAGAGTACCTCAGGTTTACAGCTCCTACAAAATTCAGCAGCTCGTGTCCTGACTAAGACCAGGAGGCAGGAGCACATTACACCATGCTTAAACAAGCTGCATTGGCTTCCAGTACAATTCAGGATTGATTTTAAGGTTCCTTTAATGGTTTTTAAATGTCTTTATGGTCTTGAGCCTTATCTCTCATAACTGCTTCATAAATACGAGCCTTTGTGGGCCCTGCGCTCCTCTGGCAACCATCTCCTCGTCATTCCAAAAGTCAGGACACACTCCCAAGGCGAGGCATCCTTCCAGTTTAATGGCCCTCGCCTCTGGAACAGTCTGCCAGAGGACCTCAGGGCTGTAGAGAGTGTTCTTGTTTCTAAGGCCAGGCTCAAGACTCACCTTTTTAGTACAGCTTTTTGATCTATTTTAGCCAGTTTTTACCTTTTTCTTTCTTTCTTTCTTTCTTTCTTTCTTTCTTTCTCTTTCTTTCTTTCTTTCTTTCTTTTTAACATATATTTTATCAGTGTTTTATTACTTACTACTCTTAATTAACTAACATATTTTCTTACATATTTATTTTAACTTGTAATAATTATTAGTTTTAACCAGTCTTAATACTTTGTTGTACCATATTTTATAAATGTAATTATAAGTTTCTACTTGGTCATCTTTTATCACTGTGTTTTATTTAGATTTTTATTCATCAGCTGTTTATGTTTATTTAGTTTCTTAGCTGTTATCGTAGTAAACTAGTGTGAGGTTCTGTGTGTGTGTGTGTGTGTGTGTGTGTGTGTGTGTGTGTGGTTCCTCACCTCTTCTCCTCAGGTGTGACAGGCAGGCCGCACCAGGTGCCATTGATCAGAGGCAATCAAGGTGGAGCACTTAAAGCTGGCCGGAGGAGGAAAGCAGATGCCAGATGATTAAGCCACACAGCTTGGTAATCAGGTCAGCTCTGTGTTTCCTTGCGCTTCCCAGTGTTTCTCTCACAAGTAATGTTTTGTCTCGCAGTAGTCCCGACCTTCTGAGTTCCCAGGATCTCCCAGCGTCTTCCCTGAACCGTGGTGTCTGCTTCACCCAGTGCTCCTCCTGGCTGCGGTGCTTCAGCCTTTTCATCCACGCCCTGTTGGATCCTCCTCTTCTCCACCTGCCTGTCCACCCTCGAGCCTCCAGAAAAATCTCAACCTCAGCCTGCCACACTCCCACACTGGACCTCACCTCCTCTCCAAACACTCCTCGCCACGCAGACCAGTAAGCTCACCCCCTTCAATTCTTTTATCGGAACAGTCTCCTTGCTCCTCGACTCACCTTCTGTTTCCCCTTCAGAACCGCCTCTGCAAACCCGTCCAGAGTTCCTCCACCATTTTGAGAACCCGCTGAACTTTTCAATAAAACTGTTAAACTTTCTCCTGTGTCCGGGTGTGTTCGCTCCAGAGTCTCCTAGAATCATGACAGAATCATCTGGCCATTCAGACTCTGCGGCACACCTGCGCACTGCTCTGTCCGAACAAGGCATCCTGTTGGGCCGACACGAAACGGCTCTCCAGAACATGTCTCAGCAACAGGATACGTTACTCCAAGGAATGAATCATCTCACTAAACTCTTTCATGATCTGAGTTCTAGGCTCCCCTCATCTGATCCACAACCGTCGGCACCAGTCCCGGTCCGCCATGATCCTTCAGCATCGTCCGGTTTCCGTGATGCGGTTTCTCCGACTCCTAATCCGTTCTCTGGCGAGTTAGGTAAGGCAAAGGGCTTTCTATTGCAATGTTCCTTAGCTTTTGACCGCAGTCCCCACTCTTTTCAGACAGATGAGAGTAAAATTTCATATGTCATCTCCCTCCTTAATGACAAGGCTCTGCTTTGGGCCCAGGCTACTCTTGGCTCCGACAGTCTTTCAGATCACTCATTTGACTATTTTCTCGAACAATTTAAGCAGACTTTCTGCCCAAAAATTAGCGAGGAACAAGCCACCAAGAGATTATTGAATCTAAGACAGGGTAGTAGATCAGTAGCTGAGATGACAGTCGATTTCCGCATTTTGGCTGCGGAATCAGGTTGGAACGGTCCCGCGCTGAAAGGGGCGTTTCAACATGCGCTTAATGAGAATCTGAAAGACGAGTTGGCCAGCAGAGATGAGCCCGACACCTTGGATGAATTAATCAATCTCGCTATAAGGATCGACAACCGTCTTAGAGAGCGAGCAAAACTTAGAGGTCCGGGTCCCCGATTCCCTGCTCCGCGTCGGGCTGAACTAACTGCATCGCCGTCTCCTCTCGGGGTTTCGGCTCCGCCCCTTGTGTCCAGCGCACCGCCAAACTTGCCTCCCTCTGAGCCCATGCAGATCGGCCGTGCTCGGCTTTCTCCGGCGGAGAGACAGCGTCGTATGGAAGCTCGTTGCTGCCTATACTGCGGTTCCCCTGACCATTTCATTGCAGCCTGCCAGCTCCGCCCAAAAGAGTTTGCTCGTCAGTAAAAGTGGGGGTACTGACGGGCAACCTAAATAAAAGTAATCTTCGCCTCACGCTTTCCGCCACCATCCAAATTAATTGTCTTCAGGTCCAAACTAGTGCCCTCATAGATTCTGGTTCAGAGCAAAATTTAATTAGTGCTGGTTTTGTTCAACAACATTGCATTCCCATCCTAGAGCTCGATCATCCAGTGCAGGTTTCTGCATTAGATGGTTGTTCTCTTACTACAATCACCCATCAGACTGAAACGGTTAACCTAGTGGTTTCTGGTAACCACTGTGAAAAAATTACATTTTTGGTTTTCCCAGTCAATGATTCACCTGTAGTTTTAGGTTACCCCTGGTTGTCCCAGCACAATCCCTCCATCAATTGGTCCCAGGCCCGTGTGGAATCTTGGAGCCCTACCTGCATTTGCGAATGCCTCCATTCTGCCATTCCCATTCAGGTTTCCTCCGTCCCAGAACATTCTGAGCCCACTGATCTCACTAACGTCCCCACAGAATACCATGATCTTCACAGGGTTTTTAGTAAGGAGCGTGCCCTCTCCCTTCCGCCTCATCGGCCCTATGACTGTTCCATAGACCTTCTCCCAGGGGCCCCTCTTCCCTCCGGTCGTCTGTTTAGCCTCTCAAAACAAGAACGTGAGACTATGGAGGAATACATTAACGATTCATTAAAAGCAGGCATCATCCGACACTCCACTTCCCCCATGGGAGCAGGCTTTTTCTTCGTGGGGAAAAAAGATGGAACCCTGAGGCCCTGCATTGACTATCGTGCCCTGAACAACATCACCATAAAGAACAGGTACTCCCTCCCTTGAATTGCTTCTGCTTTCAAGCCTGTCCTGGAAGCTCTATTTTTTACCAAGCTTGATCTCAGGAACGCTTACCATTTGGTCCGGATCAAGGAAGGGGATGAGTGGAAAACAGCGTTTAAAACACACATTGGACATTTTGAGTACCTGGTCATGCCCTTCGGCCTTTGCAACGCCTCAGCAATATTCCAAAATCTGATAAATGATGTACTCCGGGATTTTTTGAATGTCTTTGTTTTTGTCTATCTGGACGACATTCTAATCTTCTCCAAATCATTCTCAGACCACCAGGTCCACGTCCGCCGAGTCCTACAACGCCTCCTGGAAAACAACCTCTTTGTGAAAGCTGAGAAATGTGAGTTTCACACACGTTCCATCACTTTCCTTGGTTACGTCCTCGGGGGTGGGCAGGTGAAGACAGATCCAGAAAAGATCAAGGCAGTAAAGGATTGGCCCATTCCAGAGTCGAGAAAACAACTGCAGCGATTTTTGGGTTTTGCTAATTTTTATAGGCGGTTCATTCGCAATTTCAGCATTCTGGCAGCCCCATTAACTGCTCTCACCTCCACTAAGCAGATTTTCCGTTGGACCAAAGACGCAGACCAGGCTTTTCTGTCCCTTAAGCAGAAATTTGTTGATGCTCCCATTCTGGTTACACCTGACAGCAAGGCCCAGTTCATTCTGGAAGTGGATGCCTCCAACACTGGCGTGGGAGCAGTCTTGTCTCAACGTTCATCTGCTGATCAGAAGCTCCACCCCTGTGCCTTCTACTCCAAGCGTTTCACCCCCACTGAAGGCCGGTATGACATAGGGGATCGAGAGCTTCTGGCCATCAAGCTTTCCTTTGAGGAGTGGAGGCATTGGCTCGAAGGTACCGAGTTACCAGTAATCGTTTGGACTGACCACAAAAATTTGTCATATCTACAATCGGCCAAGCGTCTAAATCCCCGACAGTTTCGTTGGTCACTGTTCTTCTCCCGTTTTAATTTTGTTATCACTTACAGGCCAGGCACCCGAAATGTCAAGCCAGACGCTCTTTCACGCCAGTTTTCACCCGACGATCCCTCTGAAGCCCCAGAACCCATCTTACCGGCCACATGTTTGGTGGGCAGTCTCACCTGGGACATTGAGAGACAGATCCACAAGGCCCAGGAGACTGAACCAGACCCGGGTGGGGGTCCCCCTAACCGACTCTATGTCCCCGCAAGTGTCCGGTCCCAGGTCATCCGGTGGTCGCACTGCTCCAGGTTCTCCTGCCACCCAGGGGTGAGTCGTACCATAGCCTTTGTTCGCCGTTACTTCTGGTGGCCTGGCCTGAATAAGGATGTCACGAGCTATGTTACTGCCTGCACTACTTGCATTCGTAGTAAGAACTCTCACCGTCCACCTGCTGGGCTCCTGCAGCCTCTTCCAGTTCCAGCCCGACCATGGTCCCACATCGCGCTGGATTTTGTAACAGGTCTCCCCATCTCCAAAGGCAAGTCAGTCGTCCTCACTATAGTAGATCGTTTTTCTAAGGCATGTCACCTGGTCCCGCTGTCCAAACTACCCTCAGCTGCTACTACCGCTCGACTTTTGTTTCTCCACGTGGTCCGACTACATGGCATCCCATCTGAGATCCTTTCAGACCGCGGACCCCAATTCATCGCCAAAGTGTGGAAGGACTTCTGTCGCTCCATTGGGGCTGAACCCTGTTTGTCTTCTGGCTTTCATCCCCAGACAAACGGCCAATGTGAGAGGCTCAACCAGGAAGTCGAGGACACCCTCCGTTGCCTCTGTGCCGATAACCCTACATCATGGAGCCTCCACCTTCCTTGGGTTGAGTACTCTCACAATACTCACGTCTCTGCCGCCTCAGGTCTGTCTCCATTTGAGGCCTCACTTGGGTATCAACCACCTCTCCTTCCTGGCACCTTCCCCGATTCCATCACTCCCTCTGTCCGTTCTCACATGATGGCCTGCAAACGAGTTTGGAACCATACTCGGTCCGCCCTGCAGCGCACCTCAGCCCAAAACAAGAGGTATGCTGACCGGCGTCGCATTTCAGCCCCCGCATACTCCGTTGGTCAGGAGGTCTGGCTGTCATCCCAGCATTTCCCGCTCAAGGGCGGTCCCAGGAAATTGTCTCCCCGGTTTCTGGGCCCTTTCCCTATTGCTGCTATCATCAGCCCTTCAGCTGTCCGTCTGAGACTCCCTAGCCACCTTCGTGTTCACCCAGTTTTTCATGTTTCCCAGATCAGACCGGTATCCTCGAGCCCCCTGTTCCCTCCTGCCGATCCCCCTCCGCCCGCCCGGGTTGTTGATGGCCATCCCGCCTTCTCTGTGTCCCGGATCCTGGACGTCCGACCTCGGGGACGTGGTCGCCAATACTTGGTCGACTGGCTGGGTTATGGTCCTGAGGAACGCTCCTGGGTTCCTCGTTCTGCTATCCTGGATCCGTCCCTCATCCGTGACTTTGAGCGGTCTGTTGCCTCGACCTCTCGGGGTCGGCCGCCGGGTGGCGTCCGTTGAGGGGGGGGTACTGTGAGGTTCTGTGTGTGTGTGTGTGTGTGTGTGTGTGTGTGTGTGTGTGTGTGTGTGTGTGTGTGTGTGTGTGTGTGTGTGTGTGTGTGTGTGTGTGTGTGTGTGTGTGTGTGTGTGTGTGTGTGTGTGGTTCCTCACCTCTTCTCCTCAGGTGTGACAGGCAGGCCGCACCAGGTGCCATTGATCAGAGGCAATCAAGGTGGAGCACTTAAAGCTGGCCGGAGGAGGAAAGCAGATGCCAGATGATTAAGCCACACAGCTTGGTAATCAGGTCAGCTCTGTGTTTCCTTGCGCTTCCCAGTGTTTCGCTCACAAGTAATGTTTTGTCTCGCAGTAGTCCCGACCTTCTGAGTTCCCAGGATCTCCCAGCGTCTTCCCTGAACCGTGGTGTCTGCTTCACCCAGTGCTCCTCCTGGCTGCGGTGCTTCAGCCTTTTCATCCACGCCCTGTTGGATCCTCCTCTTCTCCACCTGCCTGTCCACCCTCGAGCCTCCAGAAAAATCTCAACCTCAGCCTGCCACACTCCCACACTGGACCTCACCTCCTCTCCAAACACTCCTCGCCACGCAGACCAGTAAGCTCACCCCCTTCAATTCTTTTATCGGAACAGTCTCCTTGCTCCTCGACTCACCTTCTGTTTCCCCTTCAGAACCGCCTCTGCAAACCCGTCCAGAGTTCCTCCACCATTTTGAGAACCCGCTGAACTTTTCAATAAAACTGTTAAACTTTCTCCTGTGTCCGGGTGTGTTCGCTCCAGAGTCTCCTAGAATCATGACAACTAGTGTTTCTTCTGTGGGGGCCGGCTGCCCCGGGGGCAGCGGTGGACACTGGCGGCCAGGGTGCTTCATTTGCCTACTTTTACCAAGGCTATTGCTGCCAGTCTTGGTGCTCCCGGTGCAGTTGGCTCCTTTGATGGCGTTTTCGTCTTCTTTATATATATTACATCTGCACTCAGCCAGCTGTCCTTTCTTTATTATGTGTGTGTGTGTGTGTGTGTGTGTGTGTGTGTGTGTGTGTGTGTGTGTGTGTGTGTGTGTGTGTGTGTGTGTGTGTGTGTGTGTGTGTGTGTGTGTGTGTGTGTGTGTGTGCGTGATTTTGCATTTGCTTGGGATGGGATTGAGGGTGGGAGGAGGGAGAAACAAAGGGGATCTCTTTTGTGAATCTGTGTGGGAGGGGTGGGAAACCGACTGCTGTCTGGTTGTTTTTAATATTGTAAAGCGCTTTGAGCTGCATTTGCATGAAAATTGCTTCATAAATAAATTTTGATTTGATTTTTGATTTGATTTGATGTGGGTGTGTTTGGAGGACTTGGTCAGAAGCTGAGCACAGGCCTTCTGAACCACCTGTAGACGGTTCAGGGACGTTTTGCTCAGACACATGAAAAGAGAGTTGCAGTGCTCCATGCATGGAGATAACTTGTTGAAGCCACAATTTCCATCCCTGCCTTCTATTTCATTTAACTTCTGTTTTTTTAAAGCCTTCCATCACATCAGCATTTACACTTTTACACAAATTAGCAAATTTTCATTTCTATATTTTCTTTGTTTTACCAGAAAACCATTCACAAAACAAAAGTATCACTTAAAAAAATTGCTTTAAATAAATTTTTCATCCGGCTCAGGGTCACAGCTGTTCTCAGCAGAGATGGGAATTTTGGCTTCATCAAGTCGTCTCCATGTGGTGTTTTTGTTCTGCTCAGCAACTGAACCAGGTCAATTGACTGTGCTGATTGAAATCACCTGGTTTTGTTGCTGAGCGGAACAAAAACACGACATGGAGACGACTTGTTGATGCCACAATTTCCCATCTCTGGGGAAAGATTCATAAGGCTCAAACAATGATGTTTAAGCCAGTTTATTACAAAAAGCATCCCAACCAAGATGAAAAACTCTGTAGTTAGGAGGTGACTCACCTAAACAATGAAAACCAAAATAAACTATGAGCAAAGCAACTCTAAAAATACTCTTAAAGGGGACAAATAATGCAGTTTATCAGCATCTAAAACAGTTCTTTGAATCTCTAAGAAGCAGAAGAAATTTTCTTTTGGCTTTCATCTGTCCCAGGAACGCTGATACAGGCCGTTCTAAACCCTTAAAACAGCCTTGCAGTGAAAAGAGCTGTTTACCCCTTCCACATGACCAGAACATGAACATGCTCATGAGCTGCTTGCTGATTGGTTGGTTTAAACCAGAAGGCCTCAGACATTGGAGACTGCAGATTGGAGAAGGAAGGACACCACACTGTGACATTTTTATGAGAAGTTTCTCAGAAAATAAGTTTTTCTCTGGCATTTTAAACTCGCCTCCCGTGTGTCAGTTAATAAAAGCGACGGCGACAAATTTCGCTGATCACAGTTGTTTGTAGCCTCCCATGTGTCAAGCCCATAATTCAGGCTTTGGACTGCAGCAACTGCCTTTTATCTGGTTCTGGTAATTATTCGCAGTTAGCTCTCAAAATCTGCCCTCGAGCTTTCCAGGTAGCTTCTAGCCTCTCTGCTTTCACTCATTTCCTGTTTTCCCCTCCTGCTTCTCCTCCTCTGTCTACAAACAAAATCTCTCCTAAATAGGCTGCAGCTGGTGATGGGCATCAGCTGTAGCTGAAGGGAGTTCACGGGGCGTCGCTCTCCATGGTGCTGGAAGGAAGAGCCCAGGCAAGTACTGTGTAGCGGAGTTGTCCATGGTCCTGAACTGGAGGCAGACTGGTGGTAAAACCATCGACATAAATATACTGGACAATTCATTTCCATAGGCTCCAATAAGTTTTTGTGCTAAAATGGGAGGTGGCCACCACCGCCATTTTGACCGCGTCACAGGTTCCGTCAAGCCCAGACAATTCCAAAAAAGGGAAGAGAGGTGGAGCTGAGGGTGGGGCTGTAAGGCTGGGATCAACTGACGACACCCGGTCGAACTAGCTTCAAGCTAACCTGAAGCTAACCCAAAGTTAACGCGGAAGTGGGAGCCGAGCTAACGAATGTAGCCACCTAGCTACAACCGGAGCTAACTCTGTGGAACACCCATCGACCGCATGGAGTTCACGTGGAGGTTTGAGGCACTTTTTCATGAGAAGTACCTTTCTGTGAATAAAAAATATTAAATCGGTAAGTTTATAAGTTATTTCCGTCATGAAAATATATTTTGCTTTGAGCAAGTTTTCACTATTTATCACGTACCGTATTTTCAGGACTATTAAGTCGCTCCTGAGTCGCACCAGCCATTAAATGTATAATGAAGAAGAAGAAAAAAACATATATAAGTTGTATTTGGGGGGGGGAATTTTATTTTTCTTACAAAATCTGAGACCAAGCGTTTCACATTGCAAGACAAGTACCGGTAACAATAACTGAATAATGCGCCGCAGCAGCGTGCCACGGTCTCCAGCAGAGGAAGGCAGTGTTTGAAACCCTCCCAGCGGGACAGGGAAACTCATTCTTGGGTCGGAGTCGGCCCGCAGCAGCGCGGTGTAGCCTACATGTTTTGTTATGTAAGTCGCTCCGGAGTAGCAGGACCGACCAGACTATGAAAAAAGTGTGATTTATAGTCCGGAAAATACGGTAGTTATTAGTATTTGAGATAAATTAGCAGGCTAAATACATTTCATATATTTCCAAAACGTATTACTTGTTTGTATCTTGTACAGGCAACTAGCCTTTATTCTGGACTCAGTACAATTCACCAAAAGTAAAGAGACATTATACAGATGAAGAAAGCACAAGATAACTTACTGGAAGAAACAGAATTATTATCATGAGAACCAGAACAAGAGAGCCTGATAAAGTCATGTGAAAATAACAGTTAAAAAGTATGTATGTGTAATAGAAATAAAAATATATTAGAATTAGTGTAACTCACTGTGATCCAAACAATAAATCAGCCATAGCTGATTAGCAATCATGAAATGAGGTCTGGGAGTTTTTAAGTTTCATTCTTTTACATTTTACATCTTTTTCTTAGATCTGTTAAAAGGTCACCATGGCAGCCTGTGTGTCTTCAACGTCAGCAGCGTGTAAGTACCAAATACCTGTCTTGACCACTTCAGGTATGGCTTTGTACTTTAAACAGCTAGGCCAAACCTGTTATTTTTTTCTCCATAGCCATTTGGATCATTGGTGACAGCTGAGTGAGGCGTGGTGCCCAGAGCTGCAGCTACTCTCGGAGACAACCTTGGCCTCCCTGACATCTGTGTCTCCTGGTTCGGTTGGGGCGGACTGAGGTGGAAAGACCTTCTCCCCTTCTTTTTCAACTCCATGCATGGAAGAGCAGCTCCTGATGTACTTCTCATCCACTGTGGTGGCAATGACATGGGGGTGGTCAGCAGTGTGAATCTGGTGAACATGAAGGAGGACCTGCACCGGCTTCACCTTCTACACCCTCATATCACACTGTTGAGAACTGTTCTTCCTTCACAACCCAATGTCCACTCACTCTGCAGCTCTCTGGGCCCCTTTTATTATTTTAAGTATTTTTTAAATGTCCTGACACTTTGTGTCCTGTTATTTTATAAATTGTGATGTAAAAAATAAATGTTTTGCTCAATTCCTGGAGTTTCTTTGGTTAAGACAAAAAAGGAAGGAAGAATCATTTATTCCAAGTTGTTTCTACAACAGGCCTGTTTTAAGTCCAACAGTTTCTTAGCAGCCAATAGAAATGTGTTCTTTACTAACTTTACTTGGTTTAAAAATCTTACTAAAATAAACAGAGTGCTGTATTGCAAAACCCAATCATACTTGTTATATAAATATTAGCTTTGTAGATATTTCTTACAGATAAATATTTGTGTGCTAAAAAACTAAATATTTTGTCATTCTTTATTGAAAAACAAAATACTGGTATACAGAAAGTGTGGGAAAATGATAATGTGAAAGTATTGCTCTTTAAATGTAATACTATTTATCATTAAAAAGAAAAACTCTAAAAATGTCCTGTACAGCAACGTGACAGAAGAAAGGTGGTCTGTCTGTCAGAATGTGCTGAACAGATTTGCTCTATCAAGAGGAGCCTTTTGTGTACGAGTTTATGTTATTGTATTATTGGTTTGGGTTATGTATCGCCACATTGGCATGTAAATGCTAAACCAATCTGGAATAAAGAGGGATTCTGACCATTAGAGGTGGTTCACCACACTGCTTCCTCAGTCTCACATCCTGGGTCGTCTTTCTCTTCCACAGCTCTTCGATTTTCTTACCAATTCCTGGAGAGCCAAATAGACCCACATTTAGAATAGAAAAAAAAAATCCTGTAATATTCACTATATACATCCCCAAAGATGACCTTTTCCCATGTGCCAGGGGTCAAAGTAGTGACTGATTTCTTTTTTTTCCTCATGCAAATACTTCTGCACTCCTGTGTGGCGGTCAGTCACAACTTGCTGCACCCCCCCCCCTCTCCAAAAGTGTGCTCAGACTTCGCACAAATCCCTCCTTCTCCATTCGCACACTATTTCCAGCTTCATTGCTCTGAAAATAAACATAGTTCTCCATCAGGTAATCTTGTACCTGTACGAGTTGGATATCAATAACTTTGTTTCTTTTGAGATCCATCATGGTGTAGCTGCCATATTTGGCTGAGTGTCCTTCAGAAATGCAAGTTATTACTTAATTTACATTTGATAGCAAAGGAATAAAATAAATAAATTTAAAAGTATTCACCAGGTGAATCAGCTCGCATGTTACCACCAAGAGTCACAGGTCCAGATTCAGTAGCCTCCTGGATGATATCAGCTTGCTCTAGCTGCCACTGCCAGCTCACTGTTGGAATTAACAGCTTTGCCTGATGTCGATAGAATGTCTGCTTGGACAGTCCCTGCACATTGAAGGCACCCAGGAACTAAAATATGAAAAGTTACATCATGAAATGAGAGATGCACAGACCTTATCAAAACTAACCTAAACATTTTTGACCTATACCTTAGAAATCTGGCTAAATGATGAGCCAGACTTTCTGGAAGATGAATTTCTGTCATGGTCCCTGTGTCACAAGACACACAGCAGCTGGGAGCTCTAAACTGTGTGGCTATATAAAAAACAAAGAAACAGCACATTTATAAATGTTTAAAAGAGCATAAAATCACGTGTAACAATAATCTGCTAAACAAATTAAAACTAGAAGGTAATAAGAAAATGTTTACAGAGACGATTATTACAAATAATTCACCTTTGCTACGGGTAAGGCTTCACGTTAGCCTGGACAAGTGCATTCTTGCATACTACTAAATCAGTCTGACATCTTGGGTAGATTTGGCCTGAAAAAAAAAATAGAAGCACATTGTTGTTGTAGTCTATAAAGTGAGATAATATACAAAAGAAACTGTCAGATATAGGCACTTTATAACATTCCTAGTGTGTGATCGTTGTTACAATGTAAAAGTCAGTCACATATGATGTGGAGAGAGACTGAAATGCAACCTCCTGAACAGAATTCCTTACAGAACCAGGTCACGCTGTGATGTAAACCTGGATTTCACGCTGTAATGCTGTCTGTCAACTAGTGCTGCGTTAGTTAGAGTCACTGTTGCAGAATTACCGACTGACACAAAAACAACCTGAATTTTCTCAGAGCCTTACAGTAATAGTCATGTGGACCGTTTCGTCGGCCAGGGCTTCGAGATATGTTCCGATTCGCCGCTGATTCTAACCTTACATCCCGTTCCACATTTTTGACAAATCAGCCCAAAGGCAGTGCAGACTGATATTAGCTAAATTAAGTGAACCACGTCTGTCAAACTTTGAATTTAGGTAGGGAATTGAGCTGCAGTATTTCTGCGGTCAGGTCTCTCTACGAGTCCGAGAGCTCAACGAGTGGTCAGCCCGCGCAGCAGCTAGTAGGCGCCACATCGGTCAGACATGCACCGGGCTGACCGCTGGGGAGAACCGGGTGGAAGAATGGAACACAGAAGTGTCCCTCCAAGAGCTACGTCATATTTCAACCCATTTTTATGTTAAATGCACTGGGTTTTACCCTTTTACCCATCGACATATGCCCTATTAATTATTTTACCGTATTTTACATCTAAATTTCATGGTTAAACAGTACATGCTACATGTTAAAATGATAGTTAGCTAGCTACTTCGATAAACTCAGCTAGTTTAAAGGCGGAAGTGACCTAAAATGCATAAATATAATTTAACTTACAGAATAAAATGAAGTGGAGACTCCTTGGACGCTCTATTAGTGCAATTAATGCCACAGCAAGTCATTTTGTCCAACAATTGCACAAATAATATCCAAACAAGAATACACAATCACAGAGACTCAAAATCCCGAAACAGTTTCCAGGCCAGACCGAGGCTCTACTGAGGCCTTTCCACTGAGCTAGCTCTGTGGTCACGTGGGTCTGATGCTCATTAATTATACAGAATTTTAGGCTTTTAATACACTTAAACAGAAGAGTGAGAAAAAATCCCCCCCCCCCCCCCCCCCAAGAGTTGTCATGAGTGTAAACTAGATCATTTAAACCAAAAACATGTTTTCGTACCAGGCTGTAAACATGTTTATTTCTGCTGTGAAATTGCTATTTTTAACATGAGTCAATGAGGATTTGCTCGCTTCTGACATCAGCCCCCAGTGGATGAGGGTGGAACTGCAATTTGGGGTTCTTCCGGGTTGAGACCAATTTCTGAGACGCATTCTGGGGGCTTGGGTAAAACCAGGGGTCCATAACATTGATGTACTATATTTGTCCACCAACAGTCCACCTAGCCAGCTAACATTAGCTACATTAGCTAACATTTAGCTTCACTGTTAGGGGAACAGCAGCAGCTGTTCCCCTAACAGTGAAGCTAAATGAAACTTTATTAATCATTTATTCCTAAACACTGACTTGTATTACAGCTGAAACAAGAATGCAGCTGTAGAAACCAAAAAAATCTTCCTGGTATCACGGTCAGATGTCTCAGAGCCTCCTCTCTGACTGGAGTTAGCCAACAAGCTGCCATGCTAACATACTGAAGAGATGTTTTCTGGTTCCAGCCTTTGAAGGGTTTTGGTTCATTATCATTAGAAATGCGGTTTTAGGTTAAAGAAATATTCTAAAAAACATTTAAGGAAGAAATAAACAGAAGAGCAGGAATAACACAAGGGGAATGCAGAAAATAGCATTGACCTCTTTTGTACAGTGTTGTGTAGATGCTAATCTGCAAATTTCGTGTTTTTGTTTTGTAGCTTTCCCACAAAAGATGTGAGAAAGAAGTGTGAGGCTTCCTGCAGCTGATCTATTCTGATCAGAACTGGGCTGTGTCAGACTGGGAGACTCAGAGATAGAGTTTATTCTTCTGCTTCCTGGTTCTCCTTCAGAGAACAAGTTATCATGAAGCCAGCATCCATACATGTGCATATCCTTTTATCAGTCACAAGGCAGAGTGCAATACTTTTCCCCACATACCTCGTCTTGATGTCATTTCTCACAAATTCATTTATTTCAATCAATAGTAAGGATCGAATCTGGGTGTCTCAGAGTTTTCAAAGCATTAGGGGGCCTTTGATGTCAGCTGAGAATCACAGGTGTGTACTATAAACACTAATATATAATAAACATGATCTGCTTGTTTGTTTTAACCAGAGAAGTGCAGAACTACATCCAGAAGAGCTGAAAAGCCAGTCTGTGACCTCCCAGGATGCCCAGAGACTAACCTCAGCCTGGTGATGTGAGTATTTAAGCATCATATCATAATGACCCTACACACACACACACACACACACACACACACACACACACACACACACACACACACACACACACACACACACACACACACACTTTAAAAATGAGCTGCTCATTTTAAGCAAGAAGTTCAGAGAGGAACACTAGGATGCTGAGGTACGGTAGGACAGGGCCAGTGTTAGCAGACGCCAAACAGTTCTTTTGAAGTGTTTGAACTTAATTTCACTTGTTATATTATTTGACAGGTTAGAGCACAGTCTCGTGTTAGAGGTTTGTCATGAAAAACATTTGAATATCCAACAACTAGGTTTTCTTTGGGTCATTTTGAGAAAGTCACAAGACTTGTGATCACTAGTTATCCATTTTGGTTTACTGATGAAAGGTGGTTAGGAGATTTTTTTCCGTAGATTTTTTTTTCATATTGCTTTAAATGCCCTTCACGTACCAATTGCAGCCAATAATTTTGAAGTTTTGTCAAAAAATGAAACATTTTAATCACCTTTTGAAATGTAGAACCCTGGATAAACCTCATCAATCTGTGTGAAAGTTCTGTTACTAGAAGGTAGTCGCTGAGCTGGACCTTTGGTTAACTCACACTGATTGGTTGTAATTCAGAGGGAAATGACCTTGATAGAAGTTGCAAAAACACCTGGCATTTGCAAAACTAAAAGAGTTGCTGGTTAAACAGAATAAAAAGAAAATAAACAGCATTTATGATGCTTTAAAATAGCTGTTTCCAAATTTTAAAGTGCACAATTATGTGATTTCTGGGGCTTTGATTACCATAAAAAACAGTCCCTCTTCTGGTCATTCAATGCCATTTTTAACATCACACATCAGTTCAGATGGCTATCTGAATTCATTAAATGATGCTGTACTTCACCAGAACAGAATTATTAATGTCACTAATCTGTGTCTTTTGGCGCTGATCGGTGACTTCGCTCACTGGATTTCTGGGCTGAGAAGACTGAGCCGTCGTTTTTCCCGGTCAATTTTCCCCCTCCTAGAAATTTCCTGAAATTCCTTTAGCAGAAACATGGCTATTGTTCCATTGTGCCACTTTAAGTGCATAAAGATCTGCCTTTGGATGCACTAAGTAAATGTGTATGGCATGAAGCCCGATCGTCCTCTCTGGCTCTGTGACTGGCTCGTTCTGTCACACATGGCCACATATCTAATTTCACATTACGAGCAACAGCATAGAAAATTCAATTTGTTTTTGTTTCCCTGCCATTTAGTGTTATTTCCATAAAAGGAGAGTGGCTGACATCCAAAATCAATAGTTGTTTCCAAACCCAGAAGACTAATGGGGTAGATGGCTCAAACCGCAGGTTAATTGTTCAGCAATGCCCTTGAAAATGGTGCGTCAGTCTCTCTCTCTGTCCTTTACCACTTCTCTCCTGTTTACATTACACTCTTCACTGGTTCATGAGGAATAATTTCATGCAGAATTTATAACGACATGGACTTGAAAATGTAGCAGCCATGCTTAACTGAGCCCAAACTAGGACCTGGGTATTCTAATACTCATAAATCAAAGATACGGCACACAGCGCTGAGAATACGAGCAAGGAGACGGTGCGTTTTCTCCATTCATGCTTAGCTTTTGCAAACTTTTGGTCGTTGAATCATTATGGGTTAGATGTAGACACTGTTAAGATTCCAAAATGTATTTTTAAAGTTTTTTTAAAAGTTCAGTAGGAGGCAACACCCTCCTCTGATCAGGTGCCCATACTTTAACCTAAAACAGTATTTGTAAAGCCTTCTTAGGGTTCTACAACCCCCCCAAGGCACTTTACAACACAATCAGTCATTCACATGCTGGAGATGATAAGCTACAATGTAGCCACAGCTGCCCTAGGGTGCACTGACGGAAGCAAGATACTGGCGCCACCGGTTCCTCCGACCACCATCAGCAGGCAGGGCAGTTAAAGTGTCTTGCCCAAGGACACAACAGCAGCATTCTCTGATGGGAGCCGGGATCGAACCAGCAACCTTCCGATTACTGGACAGCCTGCCCTGCCTCCCGAGCTACTGCTGTCCATGGGCAAATCTGAAGGTTTTGTTGGGAGTTGGTACTATTAAAAATGAACTAAAACCAAAGTAAGCCTGATGAAACCTTGGGCCCCTCAGCAGCTGGAAGCTCCTGTTTTCCGTTTGTAGTTTTTGTCGAGACTACATGCTGGGAAAAGGAAAGATGAGTCTCTAAATGATGAGCCAGACTTTCTGGAAGATGAAAAGGGTGGCTTGCCACCTCCGGGTCGGGGGAGAGGTCCTACCTCAAGTGGAGGAGTTTAAGTATCTCGGGGTCTTGTTCACGAGTGAGGGTAGGAGGGATCGGGAGATCGACAGGCGGATTGGTTCGGCGTCTGCAGTGATGCGGACGCTGAGCCGATCTGTCGTGGGGAAGAGGGAGCTGAGCCAGAAAGCCAGGCTCTCGATTTACCGGTCGATCTACGTCCCAATCCTCACCTATGGTCATGAGCTTTGGGTAATGACCGAAAGAACGAGATTGCGGATACAAGCGGCCGAAATGAGTTTCCTCCGTAGGGTGGCCGGGCTCAGCCTTAGAGATAGGGTGAGGAGCTCAGACATTCGGGAGGGACTCGGAGTAGAACTGCTGCTCCTCCGGATCGAAAGGAGCCAGTTGAGGTGGTTTGGGCATCTGGTCAGGATGCCTCCTGGACGCCTCCCCGGGGAGGTGTTTCGGGCATGTCCTGCCGGCAGAAGGCCCCCGGGTCGACCCAGGACACGTTGGAGAGGTTACATCTCCAATCTGCTCCGGGAACGCCTTGGGGTCCTGCCGGAGGAGCTGGTGGACAAGGCCGGGGAGAGGACGGCCTGGAGCTCCCTAGTTGGGATGCTGCCCCCGCGACCCGGACCCGGATAAGCGGAGGAAGACGAGACGAGACGAGACGAGACGAGTCTCTAAAGGACTCTGCTCCAGACTCTGGCCCTGGGTATATGATAATTAAACTAATCAGGCTGTGATTCCTCTCCTCTGCTGCACCACAGCTCTTTTATTTGTGTTCTTCCTCAGTCTGGACCAGACGTCCTGCTTTCACCAGGTTCTGGTGTCAGCCAGAACATCCAGGCCCATGTCGTCTGCACGGTTTAGAAGCACATGTGCTTGTTATTGCTGTATCTGAGGCTAAGAGTGTGAGCACCCCTGGTGTTTGAAGGCGTCACCCCATCAGCCATTAGTAAGTCCCAGAGGAGGATGGAGTTTGGCACGACGAGTCGAACGGGCTAAGCCTGCTGCAGCGTCAGCTTGGGAACAGATTAGGAGTGGGGAACCAGAGCATGGCTGAATTTGTTAATAAATCCACTAAGTGTATGCATCTGTGATGATAAGTGGTCTCCTGCTCTGAGTAGGCGGATCTGAGGCTTCCTCTGATCATCACTTTCATTCAGTCAGCTGCAAAGCTTTATATTCTGTAATCAGCCAGAGCAAATACATGTTAGATAAGTGGCTTTAACACAATAGCACCACTTTTCCAAAGGTTGGTGAGATTTATAGATTACATAATTCTCTTTTAGTCACACATAAATGCTCCTACGCACATGTTTTTCAACCAAAACCCCAATTCTCTGACTGCAGTTCAGTCCAGTTTAGAGGCAGCATCTGCTTTTTAGCACAAACTCTGACAACAGATTGCTGCACACATGCTATTGATTGAACTCTGCAGGACTCCAATAGCTGACTGGTTGCAAAGCCAGACAGTTTTCCTGCTTCTTGTTCTTGACTGTCATCTGTCTGGCCAACTCATCTCTGCTGTTCAGAACAAAGCAGGCTGTGGGGAATTGTCTTGTCTGTGCAGGTTCAGTAGCATAACCCGATTAGTGTTCTGAAGAGTGACACTGAAAAGAGAAATATTCAGAACATAAACATGTACCTCACAATAAAGAATAGGTAGGAAGCAAAGCAGATGAATCCCACCGTCCTCATCATCTCTGAACAGAAAGACCAGCCTCGATGCAGTAATGACTCCGACAGGAGTTCCTGTGGTTTCTGCGGCTCGGCTTCATCTGCAATCTGAAAAAAAATAATCCCACAATTTAGAGAGTGACACTCTAAAATAAGTAGAGTAAACTCAGATCTACCAAAATAGGCTTTTGGATATGCTCATTTAGATGTCAGACAGCAGGTCTGAGTCACGCAGCAGCAGCAGTGTGTGGTACAGGACTCCAGCGAGAGAGTTGCATCGTGTCGGCTGGATGTGTCTCAGAGTATTTTTTGCTGACAAGTGCTCCAAGTTCGCTCAAGCAGCAAACTTCTAATTCAGCTGCAGAAAGTGAAAACGTGTTTCTGTCGCTCACACGGCGCCTCAAATAAAATAAAATCAAAGCATTCAGTGCTTCTGTCAAGTCTCTTTCTCTGGACGCATTCTGGTTCAGCTCCACTCACACACAAGCCTTTGATTATCATCGCTGCTCACACCACGCCAGCCAGAGATGTGCAGCAAACACCAACACAGCTCGTGGGGTCGGGGTCATGATCCTGTCCTGTTCCGGATCAGCATTACAGAGCTGCTACTACTCAAAGTCTTTTATAGTAAACTGGTACTTTTGTAAAACACACCTTTGCTAAACGAAACGAGTGGACATCTGTTTTCCAGATGATGTGAAGTGTTCGATACTCGTTTCTAAAAGCTTCTAAGCATTTCTAAATCTTCAGGTTTTCCTCTTTAGATCCTTCTTCCCTGTTGTGTAAAACTCAAATGCAGTTCTCCCGTCAGCAGTAATGGATGCAGAGCGTTCCAGCTGCCGGCCCTCAGCAGACACTGACTCAGTAATTTTTCTCATGGCATTTGTAACTACCATGTAATTACCATGGGCTTATTTTAGGTCTAAATGTTGTTTACACTGCATACCTACAGGCTCTGCCTCCCATCCTGTCTTTTTCTTTTTAAATAAAACACCAAATAGTTCCCAAGCGCAGCCGCGGCTGCAGCATCAGCTCTAACGTCGTCTGACAATCGAAAAAGCAATTAGCACAAAGCTGATTTCTGTAGGATTAAGTGGGTCAATAGGAGCTGATTCCAGATAGATATTATATATGAAGAATACCTGATGGAAAAACTCTACAAATAGCAACATTTTATTCACCCGTGGCTGGATGAGTACGACGAGTTTTGTTTGTGGACGGAAATGAGGGGAAACGTGAGTTTAGAGGTGGCGAGCACATGTAGAGGAGAATGAGGAACAAATTTGTTCGTGTTAAAAAGTCTCAAATCCAAAAATTATAATATAAACTCAACAAGGTTTGTGATCGCACGTGATTACATGCAGCATTCTGGGATGTGCTCAGACATAATGACAGCATTACGGGCGTAAAACCGTGAAACAAACAGCGTGTTGCAGAGAAGAAGTGGACTTGGATGAAAGAAAGTGTTAAACAACCTGTTTAAATCCTCAAAACGATGTGGAAGACACAGGGGTGTGTCGGGGACCGGTATGTGGACAACATCAGAGTTATAAACGGTACGGGTCCATGTGAAGGACCCGAGACTGGAGCATAACAGACATCTCTGGCTTTCTTGTTTGTGGTGTGACTGAATGTGAACGTCCTGATGAGAACATGTGCTGCATTCTCCAGTAAAACAATCACACCTGTCATCCCACAGCCCATGTCTGTGTGTGTGTGTAGCATATGTGTGTGTGTGTGTAGCTTATGTGTGTGTGTGTGTGTGTGTGTGTGTGTGTGCGTGCGTGTGTGTGTGTAGCTTATGTGTGTGTGTAGTCTATGTGTGTGTGTGGCTTATGTGTGTGTGTGTGTGTGTGTGTGTGTGTGTGTAGCCTGTGTGTGTGTGTGTGTGTGTGTGTGTGTGTGTGTGTGTGTGTGTAGCTTATGTGTGTGTGTAGCCTATGTGTGTGTGTGTGTCGCCTATGTGTGTGTGTGTGTGTGTGTGTAGCTTATGTGTGTGTAGCGTGTGTGTAGCCTATGTGTGTGTGTGTAGCTTATGTGTGTGTGTAGCCTATGTGTGTGTGTGTGTGTGTGTGTGTGTGTGTAGCTTATGAGTGTGTGAAGCCTATGTGTGTGTGTAGCCTATGTGTGTGTGTGTAGCCTATGTGTGTGTAGCCTGTGTGTGTGTGTGTGTGTGTGTATGTAGCCAATGTGTGTGTAGCTGTAAAGGGTTTAATTTACTTGTTATTTAACGAACCATGAGATTCCATAGGAAATATGGAATCAGCCTCATGGATCTTTGGGTACTTTTAACCAGAAGATTGGAACTTTTTATTGCAGGGATTATGGAACCACTTCGTATTAACTCAGAGACAACAGAAGAGAGAGTCAAGTTTTAAAAATTTAAAGATTTATTACTAAAAAATTAAAACTAGACTAAATTAACCACTAAATGTATGGTGTAACTAAGGTGAAGTGAGACGGAGACTGGTGTGGTGTGGAATGTTGTTCAGAACCAGCAAATCCGAAGAAACGATTAGTGCTGATGGGAGTGAAGGTGATGTCTTCGCGCTAAGCTTTGATTTGGAGATCCATAAACACATAAGACGCCATTTTTGTCACTCCACATATACCCTTAGAGTGAGACCTCCACACAGATCCAGACTGCCAGGTCCTCAAACCCCTCTCTCGGTACCGGAGCCGATGAAACAGCGTCAGCAGTATGACAGACTAGTCTTTGGATTGTCTCCAGGTAAAAAGCGACAGTTTGTTGACAGCGTCAGATGGACCCGGAGGGTCAATGAGTTCAGCTTTTATTCTGAAAGGAACCGTTGCTTGGTTGGTAAAATGCAACAGATATTATCCAGCTTGTCGTTGGTTCTTTCGGCTGAAGAGGAAAGTTACGGATTGGCCACTCCATCAACTTCTCTAGAACTCTTTGAACTGAAGTTAAAGATGATGTGGACGTAGTTTTATACTTCGGATGTTTTGGTTTATGGTCGAATGAAAACATGACAGATTTACCAAGCAACACCAAAACCACGCCTCCGTCAGATCTAGCAGATTCTGATTGGATCAGTAAAAGCAATGTGTCATGTCTTAACACTACGTGTGATCAGTGTCATGAGTCGGGATGAGTACTCCCATTGCACATTCCATCTTTGAGTTGTTTTTCAGGAGAGGGAGGCTCCCAGCTGCGTCAGGTTAGCAATCAACGGCACTGGCTTCTTAAGGAGTTGGAGAACACACCTCGACACGGGATGATTACTACTACCCGGTAGATTCCAGCCTCCTAGTGCATCGTGTTTTCTTGAACCTCTGGTGATTCCTCTGGATTTACTTTCTTTGTGTTTTTATGCTCACACCTGCTTCAGGATTTTTGGAGAGCCTCTGTTGAAGGAACTACTCTGGATTCTCTAAACTCATCAGGATACTCACCGCCTCTACATAACCTTCTGGACGCAGCTCCCCAGTGTTCTCCATCTCACCAGTCGCTCCACTCACCTGCTTCCCCCTCACTCCCTCTCCTGGATACACTCACCTCGACTCACCCAACTCTCGACCTGCCCCTCCCCATTCCTCCTCAGCTCTTTTGCCCAACGCTGCGTACCGATTTTTCTCCATCCACTGGAAGTTCCAGTGCACTTTTTGTTCCCGTTTTAAAATAAACTCCTTATTTTGATTAAATTACCTGTGAGTGTGTTGATTCTGTGTGTCCTGGGTTAAACTTCTTCCCCAGACCATGACAATCAGTCTGGTGGAAACATTTAAAGTTATATTACTTATATATTCTATAGGATTATAATATCAAGTAATTAATATTTTCATTTCACAAATTGGTTCACATTTTGTTATTGACTAACACTTTTGTTTGATTAGCTTATTAAAAGATTTATTAAAAAGAGAGAGTCCTTTGTCTTCATTCTTCTCTTGGGCTGGAAAGGAAAACAGTTTAGAAGCAGGTGCATGAGACATTGAGCAATATCTCATGCAGATTAGTTCTTGCTGAGGAGAGGGGGAAAATGACTTTTAGATGGAAAACAGTCATTTCATTCCGTTACATAGCCAACATGTGTGTAGCCTATGTGTGTGCATGTCGTGGTTGAAGAAAAGTAATCTTGTATAAAAAAAACGTAGCCTACACCATCTGTAAGTAACCAGAATGGTGATGTTTGCTCATGTAGCATCCACAAATGGTCCGTTTGTCATGTACAGTTTGACCTCTTCATATGGAGACAGGAGTCTACATTTGTTGCCTTTAATCTGCCGGATCCTGCCATTCCATCAGCTGGTGTCCGGGCCTCTGCAGCTCTGAACACACGATAACTTATTGTCAACAAACTGTTCCTGTTTCAAGGCCTTAAGCTTCCGTTATCGCTTCTACAAGATTCCTCCTGCCTCTGAATAAAGTGAGCATTTTCAGCTCATATGAGTTAATTAATCATGAAATGAAATGAACAATATAGTTAAATTAAATGTGTTGATTAATCTGTGCCTAAGTTAATAAGGCTGAAATGAATTTTAATATTACAATGAAACATTTTGATGTAATGATTTGTAATGTTTGGTTTAACAAGTGAATCATTATCTACACTCATACACAATGTTCATAAGATAACGTTAAAGTAATTTCTTGCACATAGAGATGTTCTTACCCAAAAATTAGAGAACCTTCTGTCTGAAAGAAGGCGTGATGTTCAGAGGTTGTTTGTTAACACCTCTTAACATGGCACGTCCCTACTGGCCAAGTAAATCATAATATGAGAACATTAAAACAGGATCACTTACGGAGTGATTCTGCATTCTGTTAGTTTGAGCAGAACTCCGGACTGGCCACCGGGGGAAAACTCTCTAACTACCGCGTCTCTTGACAAGCTGTCAACCCTGCTACAAGCTACAGCTGACACAGCAAAATGGTTCCTTCAGCTATTCAGAAACAGCTGTTCTAGACGCAAACAATTTCATCTATCTGTTGAGACCCGGGAGACATCCTAGGTCGTGTCGAGGTTTTCCTACAAGCCACGTGCATGTGGGGTCACCGCCTCCTCGACATCTCAAATCCAAACGGGGTCTCCAGGAACGGGTACGTAAGCATGACATAAATTGCATCTGATGCCGTTTTGATAAGAACCAACTCCATAGTTTAATGCAGACCAAATTCTTTTCACACCCAGAACTCAGTTTCTTCTAGATACAAGGTTCTGATAAACACACACCATTAAATCACCATGCATCACATTCCATCCACTTACATTCATCCATCACAGTCGTCTTATTTAACTTGTCTCGTTTTAATTTGTTTAGAAAATACATTTCTTACCTTTTATAAACCTGACTCTGTCTGAATTGATAGGAAGTGTGTTTGATCACTGAAAAAGCAAAGAATCCTAATTCTTCTGATTAAACATTCAAAGACTGATGAGGTTGAAATGAAGGCTGCATGGTGGCGCAGTGGTTAGCACTGATGCTTTGCAGCGCGAAGGTTGCATGTTCGAAATTCGGCTCGGCTGCGGCCTTTCTGCGTGGAGTTGCGTGTTCTCCCCATGCATGCGTGGGTTTCCTACAGGTACTCCGGTTTCCCCCACAGATCACAACATGCCCTATAGGTTATACATTGTAAGTCGCTTTGGATAAAAGTGTCTATCAAATAAATAAATAGAAACATCCTATTTTTATTTAGAATATCACAGCTTATTGGTCAGAAGTAGAGGTAATATATTTAGCTTAAAAGCAACTATATTAACCCCCAATTTCTGACAGTCACCTTACAGCTGTGATACAAGAGAGACGATGAGACTGTGGTGTTGGCCTCTGTGGTTATGCCTTCAAGCAGGAAAACGGTGGAAAAATGTGCCCGTTTTCCACCTTTATTCCCCTGGTGATCACATGTATCACCCCACCACACAGCAACAATTTACAAGAGTTGTGTAATATAACTGATCAAATGAGTAATAGACAAATTTAAGCTGCAAGAATGAGACTGAGCGTGCTGTTTACAGTAGTAACAAGCAACAAGTCATGTCTTGTAGGTCACCAGTGGGGCAGCCACTATAGCCCTAGCCCTATAGTATATGCAATATCTTGGACCAGATACATGACAAGATACCACAGAACAGCGCTACGACCTCTGTTGTCCTGGTGGGGAAGTGCTTTGCAGTGAGCAGTGATGCTCATAAACGTTTAGATGGTCTGTTGTGCTGTTGGGTTAAAAAGCAGGAATGTGACCTGTTATTAGGAACCAGGGAGAGACAATAATCCTGACACACTGACTTTATAACATTCGTCTTAAACTTGTTCAGATAAAACCTGTTAAAAACCGTCATTTCTGTCGTTTTTCTGCCTGAAAGCATGACTTTTTCAGGAAGCACACGGATAAGAAATTTATTAAAACACCACATGGTTCCCGAGCGCGGCTGTGCCTGCAGCTCAGCGCTCCCCCAGGGGATAGGTCAACTGCGGAGAACAAATTTCATACACCAGTGTGTGTGATAATCATGGCCGTTTCTTCCTATGTGCAACCTATACTATTGCATAGGGCCCCCAAACCACTAGGGGCCCCCAAGTCACTAGGGGCCCCCAAAGCTGCTGTGGTTGTGTTGATGGTAACACAAACTGGCCTTCATACTTTTCCGTAACCATAGGCGTCGCACCCGTGGGGGATGTGGGGGATTCAACACCCACACTTTTCCAGCCCGTTTTGCTAATCCCCACACCCGTCTGGCTTTTCTACGTCGCACTCACTCTGTTTGCCTCATCTCCCCCCTCCCCCCCTCTTTTGTTTCTCCTTGAAACCTGACAGCCGATGTTGGGTTTCAAGGAGAAACAGGAGAGGGAGGGAAGAGCTCGACTGAATTCATAATTTTACATCTTGACATTAGCTGTACAAACTCTCTGTTTGATAAAGTGAAGAATAACAATTTGCAGAGGTTTATAACTGGCGCGGCGCCAGGTTTTCATTTTTGGGTGGGCCACGGTAATTTTGGACGGACCTTAATAAGCAGTGACTTAAGTGAAGCAGGCAGGTCGCGCTAGAAAATTCCATTTAAAAAGACATCATAAATCTTTTCCCCCATCATTTTTATTTCTAAAATATGAAGTAAAAACTCCCAATTTAATTTTCATAAATTTTTCATTTATAGGCACCAGAATGCATCACCTGCACTTCTAATATTTACCTCTCAACGTAGGACTCTTTCATAAGGGTACATGCACACCAGTAGTTTTTACGGTTTTTCATGGGGAAAAATCTCTGACATTTTTGATTAAAAAAAAAATCCATCTTCCAGTAAAAGCAAAGCATCCAGCCCACCTCTCCAAATGCGTAAAATGTGCATCACAGCCGCTAGTTAGGTGCGCCGCGCGCACCATCAGCTACGTCAGCCCAGACAAGAGCAGAGCAAATAGAGAAAGAATAGAGGATAATTCTGTCTGGATGTGGATGGAGATTACATTTTACAGCAGCCTGATCATCATGTAAATACGTAAACCATCACCTGTCTTATAGTCCACGCTATCAGCATTATTTTAATTGGTGTGTGAGTGTGTGTGTGTGTGTGTGTTTTCCACTTCAAACTGGTCTAACCAACCAGACCAGCGTGTCCAGTAACATATTTATGTTACAATTAAACAGTTTCACTTCATGTAGGAACCTTTCACCTGCCGTGGCCCGACCGCTTCTGCTCCACATAAACTTTGTGCATGATCAAATGTCTCTACAGGTGCTTTCTGAGCTGAAGAGGCTATTCTGCCTCAGACTGGATGCGTCATGCGTCTCCATATTAGAGACGGGAACAAGCGCTATTCAGCCAAAGTTTCATAATCAGCGAACATTTTTCCAAGTGACACATCCCTCAGAGAGACCGGGTTGTTTCAGTGGGAGGAAATCTTACCGCATGTGCTGTGGTTCTGCACTGCGCTGCGAACCCCTCTACAGATCTTCAGCTCACTGTCCACCGTGTGCGCTCCGGTCCGCACTGAGCACAGTGTCCAGAATAAAGCTCTGATGTTCTGATGCTTGCAATTTGGGACAATTTATGGTGTGTTTATAGATCATCAATTACAATTTGTCCAAATAGGGGGGCCCAGAACATAATCTTGCATAGGCCCCCCACAATGCTAGAAATGGCCCTGGTGATAACTAACAGGACTTTAACTTGTTTTAATGTTACAGATATATTTAAAAGTAACAACGTCATTGCTCGTAGTAGCATCATTGAGAGGCTGGGAGCTGCTCCTTCCCATGGCAGGGAAGTACTGAGCCGAGCTGAGTGAAGTTGGCTTCCAATCCACATCAGAAACAAATAGAGTGGCTAGTGCGACGTTAGTGCAGGATTCCTGATGTGGTCGAGTGGCCAACTTCACGTAGCTGCTGAGCAGAATATGGCTGCAACTGCGTCTGGGACACCGACAGCAGCTGCAGTGCTGTTACTCGTAGTTTTTGTGAGACAGGCAGAAATTAGCATTTAGAGCATAAATCTAGTCTAGTCTTGGCTCGTTGCCGAAAACTCGTCATGTTTCACTCACCAAAGAGCTATTTTAGCTCATCAGCGTCTCGTCTGTTATGATAAAAAAAAGGGACAAAATCTATTGTTCATCGTTAACAAAAACAACACTGGGAGGAACATGAATGCCGCTGAACATCTTTATTAGTCATCTCAGTTAAAAAGACAGTGGTGCAATGACGTACACCTTCTGGTACATACTGCTGTAAGGGCCCCGAGCCGCTACAGCCTCACAAAATGTTCAGCTGGTATTTTCCATCATATGACTGCTGCAGAAGGTGCTGTATGGGTCATGATGTCAATAATCACTCAAGGACACAACCGCTGGCCTTATTTAGCTGAGGTTTGAACTAGCAACCTACTGATAACAGGATAGACTTTTGACCCCTGAGCCACAGTCAGCAACAGTCAGAACAAAGAGGAAAACCACACCAAAAAGATCTAAATGTTGGGAGCAGCAATTGCAGAAAGCCACCATCAGCTCTCCACTGCTGAACCTGGAAATGGAGTTTAGGATTCAGTTACTGAATTGCCCCAACAACATCAGTGAGATGACTGAAGAGTGTGAAGCGCTGCAGCAGAAGATCAATGAAGCTCAGCTGGAGTCTTCACTGCAAATACATTTTTCTGTACAATGGAAGACAACAGTCACTGCTACAGCGAGTGGGTTTAACCCTTTAGCAAACAGGTCAACAGCTCGCTCTACCGAGAATCATGCATGAAGAACAACTGGAACAATAGAATACTCCTCAGTGGTGTAATCCTGGAATAATAGCAGCAAATAGATTCAGAGCCAAAATAAAGAATAGAAGGACGAAACGATAAACAGTGAATAAAAAAATGTGAGGAAATATACTATTTTAAAGATACAGTGTAATAACTAGCATATATTTTACAGGGAGAGAGGAATGGAGAAAGTATGAAAATAAGAATAAAAAATTAGTACATTTAAAACATTCCAGAAAATATATGGAGGGTATAACTATATATAAAACAGCCACGTCTGGAATTCTGCAGGTTGGTGAAGTCAGTCTACATGAGCAATAGTAAAACGTCTTAATTACTATGACTACTCATGGGTACATTGCAAATATGATGTCACCACATAATCTCCTCTCCGCTAGCGTAGCTGTTACTTACCACATGGCCAGGTTTGTGGTGGCTCTTTCCTGCTGGACAAAGGATTTGAAGTTTGCTGAACTAACAGCCATTTTCCCTCTCTTTGTCTCCGTGTGTGGTTTATAGTCCTGGACTTAGTTTTACACAAATACTTAAATACCTTAAATGTCAAGCTAATCTTTCCTTTCTAACTCAGTCTTTTATCCCTAAACACCTTTTCTAAATTCAACATGAACAGATGAACTCAGTAACTTCTATAATTCTAAAACTAAAATGTTGCTAAATCACACCGTCGGGTATTGCATCTAAAAGTCTCCCGGACGCGGTGTGGATGAACCCGCTGTAAGGAACCTTCCAACTAGTAGTAATTTCAATGACAAATCAACTGTGGTTCTGCCTAATTCACCTGTTCTATTCACAAAAACACTTGTGTGGAGGCCAAAGCACCGCCGTTCAGCTCTCAACAGCAGCTTGGTGGTACACACTCGCTTTAACAGTAACAATGTGGCAGAAATGCTGAACTCAAAACAACAGATGGTTGTTACGTTTACAGAATAGCCTGTTTAGATCCTTAATCTGTTTAAATTTCCTGAAGCTGGCCTCAGACCAGCTGTGTAGGTTGTGCGTGTTCAAAATTCACATCAACTCAATAATCTACACCAGGTGTGTGTTATTGTCTTGTTTTATTTAGTCAGGGGTTTCTTACAGAAAACACTGCGAGCTTATGTTCATTAACAAAGGTAAGAAACGCCTGCAGGGTCAACACAGTGGTAAGTGGTGGGTACACCTGCTGCACACACACACACATACACACACAAACACACACACACACACACACACACACACACACTTAATAAACCCAGCATTGACCTGGCCTGATTAAATTGGAACAGATCACTACACGTTTTGCTCTTCCTCATCACTGTAACAGAAAACCCAGATACTCACCTTCCCTGATGAATGATATCAGTTAGAAACGGCAGGGAATTGAAAATAATGAATGTTGTTAATAAACATTTAAACATAACCGGGTGATTTTACATGTGAAAATGTGAACTTCTTCAGCAGCATCAAGGCAACAGCAAAATTCCCACAGCTTTTTTTAAATTTTGACAATAAAATATTTCAACATACGCACTGAGACTTTTAAAACATCTGAAGCTCATAAACATAGCTTACCTAATGACTGCACCCCTTTTTACCCACCTGCAGCACCACGTTTGCTACAACAATGTTACAGGTAGGCTGTTACATCAGTAACAGCAACCCAATGTGTGTGTAAGCTGGCCATAAATCTCTCTCCTGCTTTTCTGTGCTGGAAGCTACAAGGTCTCCTCCAGAAGACAAGACTTTAGCCTTAATAAAAATCAAGGATTCTGTCTAATAAAAAGGATTTCTTTCATTCTACTGTAACGTTGAGAGCAGGAGGAGGTTAGGACCCAAGATGCAGAACACAAGATGGCATGAGGCAGGAGCGATTGTAAAATGTAAATCCTTAATTTATGACAATAATCCAAAATCCAAAAGGGTAGGAAGCCAAGCCTATTTTCAAAACCCTGAAAAAACCAAAAGCTCACTTTCTGAGCAAAAACCTAGAGACCTACTGAGGAGACAAAACAACGCTGACAAACGACAATGGACCGACAAATACTAAGACACAGACAGGGTTATATACACAGGCCGGGGCTGGGTGATTAGGAGACGAGGAGCAGGTGCGTGGGGAACTGGGCACAGGTGAAACTAATGAGCTGAGGGAAGAAGCAGAAATAAGCAGGGGAGAAAACTATATCTTAAACCTGTAAACCAAAGCTACTGAAACAACCCAAACTTAAACACTGTAGAACAAAAACACAGGGGAATTTAAAAATAAGTAAACGAATGGTTTAAGTGGGGAAGGGAACACACACACACTAAAGCCGGGCGTACACTGTGCGACTTTTTCACTTTTTTGAGCCGATTTTCCAGTCGTGCGAGAAGCCACGACATCGGGGCGAGTTTTGCGCCGAGCGTCGTGTAGTGTACAGGGGGTTACGAGAGGCGATTAACACCACGTGACCAGCTGCCGATCAGCAGTCGTGAGGTCGCAGGGACTTCTGGTGTGTTTAATATTTCGCTCGTCCCTCGTGAGGGTATCGCACTGTTGAAGCGGCGCTGCGAGCAGCTGCGAGCAGCTACGATCCAAAAAGTATCAGAACCGCTCACGGCGCATGCGCACGCAATCCTGCATCAACGCCGGCCGGTCGCTCGCTATTTCCCTAATAACACACGCTGTTCGTTTTTGTTTCTACACGTTTTTTTACTCACAAAGATTGTCAAGAAAGTGTGTTTGTCGTGTTCATGTCAAATTAAACTGATCACAAAACACAGATTCACTTTCTTTATTTCGTTTTCCTCATCCAACCCCCTTAAATCCCTGTGTGTCCTCCTGCAGCACTCCCGAAGGACAACAGGCAAGACAAAAAAGTCTGACGTGTTGAGTAAAAACTGCTATTTTTAGCACATTTTTAGGGCCGACGTGTTGCTACCAGACGTACAGTGTGAGCAGTCAGGTCGCATGCGAGAACTGGGTCGTGCAGTGTGAGCACATGACTCGTGAGATCTGCTCTGCGAGGAAGTCGTACAGTTTGAGCTGAAGCTGAACGCTGCGAGTGAAAAAGTCGCACAGTGTACGCCCGGCATAAAGGAGACTAAAGTCTCCTCAGTTCTCGGACTGGTGGAATCAATAAACTAAATGGGAAGAGAAAGCCAAGCAGAGGAGGGGATAAAACAAAGCCTGAGACACTGCATAAATAAACTAAAAAGGCTAAAGACACCTGGAGGGAGAACAGGAGGGGGCTGGGGGCCAAAGGGACACAGAACATGACATCTACAGGTTGATTACAATCATATTCTATTTTATCTACAATGAATGTTTTACCTTAAATATTTAATAACGCTTTGACTGCTTTACATTAATGAATCAACAAAAGTGTCAGTTTTAAATCAGATCTTAAATACAACAAATGAGTCTACTTGATGCTTTTGACAATGATTTATTATCAGTATATTCACATGTTAATATTGTTATATTAACAAATGAAGGTTTAACCGATTTACTTCACATATTAACGAAACAAGCCTGCTCTAAGTCTGAGAAAAGGTGAAGTCCTGAGTACTCTTTGTTAACGCCCATTAAAATTTCTGGCTTCTGATTTTTCCAGAACTTCTAAACAACAAATCTTTAAAAGATCAGTCAATTCCTCTAAAATTCAGTTCAAGCAAGCTGTTCCAGTTCGGCCAACTGTTCCAGCGGGATGTGACCCATACTTTTCCAAGACTAAACAAATTATTTGTTTAACACTATCAGATGCAGAACTCCATCTGACCGCCAGCAGTCACCCAGGGGGTATCTTATAACCAGAGGTAAAGTATTCAAAGTGGACCTACGAGCTTTGAATACCACACAAGTCAATTCCATCTGGCAGCTTGGCTGAACCGACCTCCCCTGGATCGCCAGGAACCACGGGTTCGTAGATTCTGCCCACTGGCATTGGATGACTTGTTAAACCTCATAACCAGCCACAAACCCGGACATCACATTTTTCTTTGACACTTAATCAGGTTTAATAACATCTAAGTTCATATTTCACCATAGTTAATTCCTTGTCTCAGTAAATATTACTTTACCATCATTTATACTAATTTGTCCTGTATCACCATTAGTAGTAAAAATTTAGTACTACATTGATTTTTTAATCATTTTCTTTCGTCTCTGTGTTTGAAATTATTATAACGTGTTTCCCTGGCATACCCAAATATTCATCATCAATCGAATATTAAAGGTTCAGCAACAGTCTCTTCTGCAAGCCGCATTTAGACATCTGATTTCAGACAGGTGATCAGTTCAGGTTTATGTGGAGCAGAAGGAATGTGCCTTTGGCCACAGCAGGTGAAATGTTCCTAAATCACACTGAACAAAAATATAAATGCAACGTTTAATTTTTGCTCCCATTTTTAATGAGCTGAACTCAAACATCTGAAACTTTTTCTACATGCACAAAACATCCATGACTCTCAAATATTGTTCTGAAAGCTGTCTACATGTGTTACTGAGCACTTTTCCTTTACCAAGCTAATCCATCCCACCTCACAGGTGTGGCATATCAAGGAGCTGATTAGACAGCATGAATAATGTACAGGTGTGCCATAGACTGCCCACAATAAAAGGCCACCCTGGCATGTGCACAGTTTTAATTTATATTGCTGGGCAGAAAACACATGTCAGGGTAGACACATTTTCAGAAGTTTGCCACGTTGGGGAGCTAAGAGGAGGTTAGGACCCAAAGATGCAGAGAACCAGATGATGCTTAGTGGAGAAATAAAGTAAAAATCCTTTTATTTATAATCAGTCCAAAAAGGCGGAGCCAAAACACAAAAAATCAAAGTCCCAAAAAGTCAAAACCTAGAATCCAAAACGAAGATCCAAAACTAGAGAGGGGAACGAGACAAAGGTGACAAAGACAATGACCCAACAACAGTGACATGATCTGGGGAAGGAGTTTAACCCAGGACATGCAGAATCAACACACTCACAAATAAAGATCAAAAAAAGGTATTTATTAGTAGACAGGAACCAAAAGCGCACTGGAGCTTCCAGTGGATGAGTAAAGTCCGTACTCAGCGTTGGGCGAAGGAGATGAGGAAAAATCGGGAGGGGCCGGTCGAGAGTTGGGTGAGTCAAGGTGAGTAAATCCAGGAGAGGGAGCTTGTGGGAAGCAGAGGAGTGGGGCGACTGGAGAGATGGAGAACACGGGAAGCTGAGTCCAGACTGTTATGTGGCAAAGGTGAGTTTCCTGATGAGTCACTGAATCCTGAGAAGGCTCTACTCCAGAGATGTTCCAAAAAAATCCGAGTAGTAGTAATCATCCCGCGTTGAGGTGTGTTCTCCAACTCCTTAAGAAGCCAGTGCCGTTGATTGCTAACCAGAAGCAGCTGGGCGCCTCCCTCTCCTGAAAAACAACTCAAAGGTGGAATGTGCGACGGGAGTACTCACCCCGACTCATGACAAACAGATAGAGATGCAGACAGGGTTATATACACTGGGGCATGATGGGAGGCAGATAGGCTGCAGGTGTGTGGGGAGAGAAACCAAGTGAAAGTAATTAACTAATCAGGGAGGAAACTAACATGACCTAAGAGTAAAAAACCTAAAGACAAGATGAGCCAGCAAAATTAACTAATATTCTAAGGGGAAGGGAAACTACAAAAACCTGTGGGAAAACATACTAAAGAGACTAATAAAATGAGAAGCTGAACCTATAAAAAACTGCAGAGGGGTGACTGGGAGATAATCTGGAGGGCTGAAGACCAGGGGACACATGAGGAACACAAGGAGACACATGAGGGAGATGCAGACCATGACAAAGTTATAGTTCAGCTCATGAAAATGGGATCAAAAACAAAAGTGTTGAGTTTATATTTTTGTTCATTGTAATTAAAATGGCCTAATTGCATGGTTTAGGTCACTCTGGTCAGCTTGTTTGGTCTAAATATGAATTAAAAATAATGAAAATGTAATGGTAATAAATGTTTATTTGTCATTCTAAACATAAAAATGACAGGGAAGTGTATCATGCAACTTCTGCTGCGAGCGAACACATCCTCTTCAGAGAGCATCCAAATGCAGCGATTAATTTCATTTCCTACTTAAACCCAGAAAAGAAAGGAATTTATGTTCAGAAAAAGAGATTCTTTTAAGCAATATACCAAAATGGTGGGAACTTCAGAGAAACAAAGAAGTGGCTTATTATATATATATATATATATATATATATATATATATATATATATATATATATATATATATATACTATATGAACACAAGTAATTAAAATTGCGCCCACATTTTCTAAGTTAACACACATCTCTTCAGTTGTGGACTGGTAATCGTGAGAAATTGGAGATTTCCCGGTGGCTTGGGCGTCAGACTGGCCCACTCAGTCACTGCCGGTCATGACGTGCATAATATCTAAATGAGCAATCCGTCATGCAGCTCATCAGGGCATCTGCTGTCTTGATGCTCGCACAAACGGAGCCAACTGGGCATAAAGACACCCCCTTCTCTCACTTTGTCAGGGTCTGGCAAAGTGCAGCAGACACCCACCATCCCAGAGCGACTACAGCACCACCGCACCTTTGGCCCCAGAGGCAAAATGGACCTAGACGGACCAGGAAAGGTGGAGCAAAGAAGGAGAGGTTGAAAAATAAGAAAGCTCTTGCCACAGATGCATGTCCAGGCTGGCCTGTATGTGGTCATGCTGGGAGAACTGGTTTAAGGTTTATTCCACCTTTGCCCCTCGGGGGACTAATAAAGTTGTCTTGAGTAAGGTGGAGGTTTTGGGCCAGTTTAACTATCGCGCAGCGCGTGATGCTGGACACATGGGGTTGGTTGGGGAGGGAGAAACAGCGGCTGTCAGGAACTGATCATGATGATCAGGTTCTGATGATCAGATCACCAGACTCATCCTTTAGGGACAGAGAGCAGTGCTTTGGGCCTAACCAGCACTGCCGCCACTTCTAAATATAACCTTTCAGCATGGCAGTACTTTTTCTAGGGTACAGTGCATACTGGTAAATTTTCCAGGTATTAATTAGTCGAAATCTCAGAGATTTCTGAAAAGATATATGTGTGTCCTCAAACACCAGTCATCCATACTCTGGCACGCGCTCCATGAAAGACCCATTTTGCGCAAAAGGCGCATCACTGCCGCGAGGCGCGCCGCGCGTCACCATCAGCTCAAGCAGAGGAGAAACTTTAAAACTGTTTCCCCACACCGTACACCAGGGGTCCGCAGTCCTGGTCCTGGAGGGCCGGTTTCCAGCAGGTTGTGTGGTTTTTTCCTCTCCAACAGACTTGATTCAGTGGCTGAAACACCTGTGCAGCAGCTCATCAGGCTCTGCAGAAGCCTGTTAATTAGCTGCTGATGGAAATCAGGTGTGTTGAAACAGAGTTCAAACTAAAACATGCAGGATACCAGCCCTCCAGGACCAGGATTGGGGACCCCTGCCGTACACATTCCCACAATGACTGACAGCAGCATCAGCGGACCAACCAGTGGTTAAACACTCTGACAGGCAGGCACATCTATGGAGGAGAAACTGTTTCTAAATGGAAATATGGATCGTGAGCAAACACAAGACATAGAAGGAGTGTGCTTCACTTGAAATTTTGTGGCCATAAACATCCAGCTGCTGCTGATCATGAGACAGATGAGATGATAATTCTGACCTGGATTAGATTTCACATCAGCCCTGATGATCGTTTATGAAATTTCTTGTTAAATGCATAAACCTTCACCTCTGGCTTGTTTCGTCTTTGGTTCATGGCCTTTAAACCCCTAGTATTATTATTGGTGTTTATATGAATATTATGAGGAAAGCATCCATATATACTGGTCTGTCAGTATGTATGGATGTCAAGAGATGTGTGCATCTGCAAAAGGCTTCTTCCATTGTTGAGGCTGTCCATTTAATCTGTGCCTACTACATTGTAAACCTAAATGACACTAATGATGCAGTCATTTAGCAATGGTGAGACACCCCCCCCCCCCACACACCCACACACACACACACACACACACACACACTTTTATGTCTCGGCCTGTGGTGTGATTCTCTTGACCCAGACATGCAGTCTGGCACCTGTGAGTCTTAAGTTCAGGTGGATGATGGTGTCTGGCCTATTTCATCTCATGTGCAGGAGGCACGTTTAACAGAATAAAATAGAATTTCAGTTTATATAACATAAGCACAGATTACAGTAGCAGAACACAAATACTTATATTTTAGAGGAAAGCATCAGGGCACATGTAAAGTTTTAATTTAGTTGTTTTACACTTTTACATCAGCAGGCGCCCAACCTGACTCACTTTTAGTGTTTAGAGGGAATTGGGCGGTGCCCTGGGATGGTTTCAAAATTCCCGGCCTGAATTAATGTCCCAGTCCATGCCCCAAATCCTCCCACCCCCGCCCCCGCAGCAGCCGCAAACTCACTGATGCGCCTGCAGCCTCTCGGAGTTCCTGCTGCTCTAAACATTGAAATAATTATTTCATTTTCTGTTCCTCACTTCTGATTACCTTCAATGGTGTCTGTTTGTTGCAACCACCAGGTACAAAAACTAACTTGTTTTTATTTGACTATTTTTCTGTCCTGCATGTTTATTATCTTCCTGCATCTCCTCTCAATCCTAAATAAAAACTGCTACCTGGGTTCATATTTTTTCACCTTATGAGTTACCTTTGAACTGCAGTTCTAAAAGATCTACCGACTGCAAAAACAGCGGAGTGCGCGCTGACCGCCCTGGTGAGGTGACTTCACAAGAGGACGAAACAGGTGATGCGCTCTGCACCGCAGCAGTAAAACGCATCAGGCACAAATAAAAGAAGGAAAGCATGAAAGGATATGAGCCGACATAAACGATCACGTGTTAAATTTGTTTGTGAGGTGGAGACACTTTGAGAATGTTACAGTGGCTGTTCTCAGGGCGCATCTGTGGGTAATCCTGTTGTCTAGTAGCTCCGGTTTGGGCCAACTGAAAACAATAAGTGCAATCCGACCCTAACCCTTCTAACTGGTCTTCCAGGCTGTACTGTGAGACCTCTTCAAATCTCTTCAAATGGTCCAGAACGCAGCGGCGTGTCTGGTCTTCAATCAGCCAAAAAGAGCACACGTCACCCCTCTGTTCATTGAGCTCCACTGGCTACCGCTAGCAGCACGCATCAAATTCAAGTTGCTAACACTAGCATACAAAGTCTGAGACGGTACGGCTCCCATCCACCTGAATCCTCTTGCAAAGGCTTACTTCCCGGCCCGGCCGCTCCGGCCATCACAGGATCGTCGGCTAGCAGTCCCTACACCATGCTCAGGACAAACCAGACTCTTCTCGTGCATCGTTCCACAAATGTGGAATGACCTACCAAGCACTACCAGAACAGGAGCTTCCTTTTCAATTTTCAAGAAACTCCTGAAGACCCTGCTCTTCAGAGAGCATCTTCTTAACTAGCACCCTCCCTGCACCCGTCCCCCTCTCTACCGTCCACTCCTTTGTTCCCTCCTCTCCATGATTGATGTCATGTTGTTGTTGTTATTGTTGTTGTTAGCCTCAAGGGCAACATGCCGATTATCACTTGTAAGTCGCTTTGGACAAAAGCGTCTGCTAAATACATAAACATAAACATCTGTTTGGAGCTATCAACAATCAGAACTCTGCGCCTCTCAGCTCTAAATAATCCCCAGAGTCCTCATAGATAATGTAATATAAGTAGATCCAGGATCATTTCAGGCTCACCATGGGTGTGTTGATGGCTTCCAGGAGCTCCCTAGATCACCTGTAATTCGAATCCTGCGTATAGCACAAGTTTGTCGTGTGAGTTGCCGGATCCTAGCAGACAGTTGCTGGAACGGTCCTTTCAAAATAAGATAGTTCCGGGATCTTGTCCCGGCAAGATCCAGCTCAAATTCAGCACTGGGGCTAGGTAACTAGAGGTTTAGATGTTTATCTTCTTCAACACACTTGATTTTAGTCAGCAGGCGATTAACAGGCCTCTGCAGCACAGCTGAATCAACTGTGTTGAAGCAGGGACACAACTACTATGATAGTGGATCACTGATCCTGAGATGGTCATTGTCTGCTACAGAAATATATAAATAAGCTGCAGAGAAACGCCTAACATATAAAAGCAGTCCACCATGAGAAAATCCATCTGTAATGTTTACATTTATGCTACACAATCACAAACACCCACTAAAAATCAACTCCAAGCCCTGACTTATATATTTATCTACTGATATCAGTTGTTACCTTGGTCTTGAGTGATTCTCTGGTGTCATCAGGTGGGTCCCATCTTCTGCCGTTTGCAGGATCTTCAAGAAGAATGTGCCTATAGAGCTCCGGACCCCACGTGACTCTCAGTTAGTAGACGCCATACTGGCAGGAAAAAAAGGTAAACAAACACGGATCGTAAACATAAACATGAATGGGATCGGCTTGGATTTTCATTCGTCGGAGTTTACTTCACACTTTTAAACCAAAGAAATCATTTTATATAGTCAGAAATTAAATAGACTAAACATCTCAGACCCTTACCATGCCCCTGGGATACTTTTTAAAAACGCCAGAAGCTGTCGGAGCGGACTTCTTACCGGACCTGGCCGGGGAACCCCTTGGGATTCCCCCGGAGGAGCTGGCCCAAGTGGATGGGGAGAGGGAAGTCTGGGCCTCTCGACTTAGGCTACTGCCCCCGTAACCCGACTCCGGATAAGCGGATGAAAATGGATGGATGGACAAATAACAGATTTACATGTAAGAAGTTTAAATAGAGTGCTGTGCTGTTTGAATGTATAAACTGAACGCCAAGAGAAATCACTCGTCTGATTTTTTTTCCGTGAATAAAATAAATATGTCAGGCAGGAGCGTCTCAGGATCTGTCTGAGATCTGACTCGGTGAGACAGATAATAGCAATCCAAAGTGCTTTTTATGTGTGATCTGACAATTGATCAACCATTGCTTAAAAATTAAATACAGCTTAGCCGGTTAATTGCTGTGATCATAAAACACGTAAACGGCAGCACACAGAACTCACGAGGTAACGTTTTACGTGATGTTTACTTGCTGCTATGAGTAATAAGACAGAAAAAGCCACGCCAAAATAAGTTTAGGAAGCCCACTAAGAATTGTAATAAAAGCATTTAAAATAAATACCAGACACAGTTGAGGAAACGTTGGTTTAAGTACCTGATATGAAGTGGTCGCTGCATAAGCGAAAACCTTTACTCTCGGGATCCCACAGCTTCATTTTAGCCCGGTCACTAGCGTGTTTTATTACAATGATCCAACATTTACGGTGCTCCGGATCTTGGGGAATCCTGTAGATGGCTCATTCCTTATGTCGTCCGTGTCTGTTCTGCATCCTGGGGCACAACAGGAATCTACCATATTTGCTGTCTGATTGAGTTTTCTGACAATAACAAATAGTCCAGCTGCCGGCTTCTACCTGCCAATATGGTGCCGTTTCGATTTGAACTGTTGCATGCCGGGAGAAGTGACGTCAACTCCCGGAGCTCTATAGAGAATGATGCTAGTGAAGGTTGGTCATCCTGATCATGGTAATCCAAAAGGGTACAATTAAAGGCAACTGGACTTCTTTGGTTTCTTGAAGATGTTTTGCTTCTCATCCAAGGAGCTTTGTTAATTCAACTGACGACGCTCATCAGATGAGAAGTGAAATGTCTTCACCAAACCAAAGAAGTCATGTTGCCTTCAACTGAACCCTTTTGAATTCCTATGAAGAATTCTTCTCTCCCCTGTACTTCCATAATTAATATTTGTTTTATTTATTAATCGCATCTCAATTTATACCAGTGGTGGCTGGTGATGAATTTTTTGGGTGGGGTGCATTTATGTTATCTGTTTACAGATGTGCTAACCAAATATCAACACTATGGGGTGCCATATTTTTGTACTCGTGTGTGGAAATGTTCCTAAATAAAGGACAATTATTGGAAACTACGAGAACCCTCAGAACCTCTTCTGCCCCACGATCATACATGCGATGTCAAGGTAACCAGACTTAATGACAGCTCAGAAGAGGCTGCACTTGAACAACACAGATTTCCAAACAAGAACAAATTAACTCCAAAAAGAACATGCACACAACTCCTTAAATGTAAACTATAAATAACAACAGAATCCACATCCAGCCTGTTTTTCTACATTTTCTTTTTAATTCAGAGGAACTAGCGCAAGTGGCTGAGGAGAGAGAAGTCTGGGCCTCGGCTTAGGCTACTGCCCCCGAGACCCGACCCCTGATAACTGGACGATAATGGATGGATGGATAAATGTATGGATAAATGGATACATGGATGGATGGATGGATGGATGGATAAACCTTAATGAGTCATCTTGTTTGAAATTATTTAGATATTTTAAAATTATTGAGATATCGCCCAGCCCTAGCTGAGCATGATTGTTTTCAGGAGCAGTAGGGTCACTGACTGTCTCTAAGCACTAAAGTTAATCTGTGAACTCAGTCTTGCTTCCTGCTAGATGTGCTCAATCCCATGTGAAGACACCACAGTGGTAAAGAAGGAGACTTGAAAGCTGCTGTGAGTGGCTGACCTCCTGAGGGTAGGCTGAAGAGATGAAGAATTAAGAAATGGTAGGAAGCCTAGCAGTGGACTTCTACTTGGTAATTAGCTTCTGGACAGACTCTCCTGATCTCCCTTAGCACCATCCTTGTTCTGCGTGAGCTTGACTCAAAGCATTATCAGCTTTGATTTTCAGCCTTCATCCGCAGCATATACAGCTGATCAAACCGCAGTTTGGAGGGGTTCATTTTCATCTGAAAGCTTTAGCACATTCAGCAAACTGTTATCTGCTTTCAAAGTGTTCAGAAATGTTTGATGTCACTGGACAGCAGAGCTGGAAAGGCACACAGAGTGTGAGATGAAGAGGTGAGCCAGATTTAAAATTATGTCCATTCACCTGAGGGGAAAACTGCAATTGCAAGGTTGAGGAGGGGTAGATCACTGGTGGGACACAACATGTTTACTGCTACTGTGTTTGAAGAGAAGCTTTAGGCCTTTATTGGTTTTCTAGAAGTGTCACTTGCAGAGAGAAATTCAGGCCAGCTATAATGTGATCAAAGGCAATAGTTTAGTTGTGCAGCTGAGAATGTCAAGGGGAGAAACAAATTGGAGCCCCACACACACACACACACATATATATATATATATATATATATATATATATATATATATATATATATATATATATATATATACACACACACACACACACACACACACACACATATATATATATATATATATATATATATATATATATATATATATAGATAGATAGATAGATAGATAGATAGATAGATAGATAAGGTTTGGACACATCTGCCTCATTCAATGTGTTTTCTTTATTTTCATGACTATTTACATTGATAGATTCTCACTGAAGGCATCAAAACTATGAAAGAACACATGAGGAAACATATTGAATGATAAATGACCCGCACTTGTGCATCACCTTTTAGAGTCAGAGGACTCCAAAGCGCTTTACACTTACAGTGATGATGATGAGCTACATTGTAGCCACAGCTGCCCTGGGGCGCACTGACAGAGGCGAGGCTGCCAAGCACTGGCGCCATCGGTCCCTCTGACCACTCTGGGTTATGTGTCTTGCCCAAGGACACAGCAGCAGAATTCATCAACATTCTGATTACCAGACAACCAGCTCTACTTCTTGAGCTACTGCTGTCCTGGTGCAGAAGTTGTGTCTAAACCTGTTGGCCTGTACTGTATATTTTCCACCTTTAGCTTTGATTATGACACATACTTGCTGCGATATTGTTTCAATAAGCTTCTACAACGTCACCTGATTAATTTCCATCCAGTGTTGTATTAATGTTTCACCAAGATCTTGCATTGATGACGGCAGAGTCTGACCACTGCACAAAGCCTTCTCCAGGCCAATCCATGTGTGAAAATGATGTCTCGTGCTCCCTGAACCACCCTTTCCCTATTAGAGCCTGATGAATCCTGACATTGTCATCTTGGAATAAGCCTGTGCCATCGGGGAAGATGGAGTAACCTGGTCGTTCAGGATATTCAGGTAGTCAGCGGACCTCATCCTGTTGCTGAACCTAGACCTGACCAACTGCAGCAAGCCCAGATCATAGCACTGCCCCCACAGGCTTGTAGCACTAGGCATGATGGGTGCATCACTTCATCTGCCTCTCTTCTTACCCTTTTGAATTCATCTGGCTTCCTCATTTGCATGTTTTAAATCTAGTCTCAAATTGCACTTCGGATGGCTTTTGGCAGATGATGCTGTAGTTGTGGGTAGGTCTCTGCTTATTTTACAGTTGTCCTCTAGTTTTTACACTGGATCTTCACCTTTTAGTTCTATAATATCTACATCCTGTATCTTATCTTTTAGTATATTATATTGTTTTTTTCTAGTGTTGTGAGTAACAGCGTTCATAACAGCATTATTAACAGTGTTATTTTTTAGGTAACAGATTAATCTAATTATTACTTTTCCCATCAGTGCAACACTGTTACAGTTACCGTGTATGTAAAGTGGCACTTTATGATAATGTGGTTGAATAAAGCATTTTGGGCTGTCAGGCTTTGCCACAGCCACACCAGTGATGTGGCGATCGGCTCTTAGATCAGAGCCAGCTTCTTCATGGAGGAGCCGGAGTGAGTGACACAGACTCCATCCTGCCTCGCGTTTGTGTTACAAATGGCAAAAATGAACACACAATGCCAAACACATCAGGGTGTTTGTTTGCAGACCGAAAGTACGCGTGTGTGCAGCGCTTGCAGGATGGTGACATTATTGTGATGGGATCTATACATACTGGTTGGGGACCAATCTGTAAAAGGGGGTGATGTAATAGTAAGTGGGGCTCATAGCTTGGCAGTACCCCTGTTTAAAAGTTCAATCCGGAGGGTGGGTGTGCTGGTGGTCCAGGGGCCACAAAGGGGTAGTGGCTCACGGGCTGGACCCACCTATTAAGTACCACTAAAAGTAATGTCAGTTACTTTTCTATGTAACTAATTACTGAGCTACTAACTCAATAACTTTTTGGAAAAAGTAAATTTGTAACTATAACTAATTACTTTTTAAATGTAAGTTACCAAACACTGGTTGTTTGTAGGTAGATGTTCTTACTGCATTTTTATTCATGCCTGATAAGTTTTAGTCTTGGTTTTCTGAGCTGTTTGATTGTTATTTATTGTGTTCAGCGCTTTGGTCAGCTGTCACGCTGTTTGAAATGTGCTCCACAAAGAAAATTATCATGCTGAAACAGGGTAAATCTGCACTCATCAGACCACATGACCTTCTTTCATCGCTCCAGAGTCCAAGTCCGGAGGGTGGGTGTGTTGGTGGTCACAGTTTTTATTTTACTCATTTTTTTGTTTAAACCTTTACAATGTTGTCAAGCGCCTTGTGGCTTATGCCTGGGAAAGGTGCCATACAAATAAAGTTTACTTACTTACTTACTTTACAATCGTTACGCTCCGTAGCAAACTGAAGCCTTTTTGTCCGGTTTGCCTCATTGACCAAGTAGTTTTCTTACAGTTACACAGCTGTTCAATCCCCATCCTTTTTACATTGTGCATTTGTGGAAATGCTCTTATTTTCACTATTAAACATAGCCCTGAGTTCTACTGTTGTTTTAAATTTATTATTTTTCAATTTGATTTCACCAAATGTTTAAGTAATCACTGTTCAGTCATTTGAGAATTTATTTCGGCTACATTTTTGTCTCAAAGATGATGGGTCCCCACTTTCGTTCCACCTTTTAGTAATGTGTTGGACAGTTCTTACCCCAGTTTCAGTCATTTCTGCATCTCCTTAGATGTGTTCTCTGCTTGATACACTAATGATCTGACCCTTCTCACACAGACTAACATCTTCTCAATGACCGTCAGGTGTGTCTTGCAAAGGCGTGACCAAGTCACTGCTTTGCAAGTCACAAGTCTTTCCAGTCAAGTCTCGAGTCAAGTCCAAGTCAAAGATGACCAAGTCCAAGTCAAGTCCAAAGTCAATGATGTGGATGTCCAAGTCAAGTCTAAGTCCTTAACTTTGATTTTTCAAGTCATATTCAAGTCATCTGTCCAAGTTGAATTTAATAATGATGATAATAAATAAATTCCAGAATTAAAGCTTCTTAAAGCTTCGTTTATTTGCTCAAACAAGCAGAAACTGAAACTGATTATAAACAAAGTATATATATATATATGTATATATATATATGTATGTATGTATATACATACATACATATAGATACATACATACAAATATATATATATATATATATATATGTATATATACATATATATTTGTATATATACATATATATATATATATATGTATATATGTACATATATATATATATATATATATATATATATATATATATATATACACACACACACACACACACACACACACACACATATATATATATATATATATATATGTATATATATATATTTTTTGTTGTTTTTGGTGGTGCTACTTTGAGAATGTGGCCGTGCGCAGGCAGCTGCATCCTCTCTGCTCAATAGAATTACAGCATTCAAACAATAAAATAACAACTAGAATAATTTTCAGGTAAATACATTTTTAGTACATAGAAAGTCCAATCAACACTTTAAAAACAAAAGAAAATGATAGATTAATTAGCTACTTCTAACAAAAAAGAAAACCACGGCTTTTTAAAAATTTGTGTTTTCAGCTCTAATTGGATTCCATCAACTGTTTTCATTCAAATGTAACATTAAGGAATGTCAGACTGGGTGGAGGGTAAAACATCCCATGGAGAGCTGGAAGTTGGAGCAATGAAAAATATCTGACCCTCTTGAGCTCTGCTAGTATCTCTGACCTCTTTGTGTCATTCTTATTCTATAAAAGATGCTCTTTTATGCAAACAGGGCTGCCTGTAATGTCTCAAACTTTTGGCACATAATGAGATTTTTGCACCAGCCAAACAGTGTATTCAGAACCTTTTTACAAGAGCAGAGAAAACCCAGGGGGGTAAAAAAAAGAAAAAAAAAAAAAGGAAGGTTCAAAGTCCAAAGAAGAAAGCCACCTGATGAAGGAGTCCACAAGGATAAAGGAATTATTCAGAAAGTGGGCAGAGGGAATGGATTGTGTTTGAAGGTGGAACAGGCTGAGGGTTCGGGTAAGACAGTAAGCCGGGATTGGTCTGTCAAGAACAGGTTGATTCCTGGAGAGCGAATAATAAATCCTGTCCAGCTTCCTGACTAACAGTATATGCACAAAGACATGTTCAAGTCTGCATTTATCGTGATGCCCCACAAATTTAGCTGGTCACATATGTGGAATCCTAACAAATTCTCTCTTGTGATTCTGGTGACTGATTTTACATTATTTAATAATTAATGCTATTTGCTTTGTGAATGTTAGTTTGAGACGAAGCAGAGCGTAAATGAACAAAAGACAAATCTAAATCAAATCATATCTGGTGTGGCCAATCTTTGTCTCCAAAACATCAGATGATGTTGAGGTCAGGGTGTGAACTGGTCCAATTACATAGATGCTCACTATGAGAAAGGCCAAAGCTGCCTCCACCTCCTGGGGACATGGGCGGCACCAGGCGGTAGCTAGGGGTTGCTAAACAACCCCAAGATTGTGCCAAGCAACTGCTCAGCAACCCCAAATCTTGAACGCACCCCCCCCACCACCACCCCACACCTCGCGTGCGCACCGTGCCAACATGCGCTGGCCTGGAGAGTAGCATGACCAGCTCTGTCTCGCATTTAAGACAGTCTCCCGTTTCGTGTTGAAATATTCCATAAACTGCGAGGAGAAAGCCGGAGCTGGCATCAAACCAGGAGGCCGTACATGTCAACTTTTCACTCTCTGTCCGGAGGGGTGGGGTGGGGTGGGGGGGGTTGGTTCTTGTATTCATGATAATGTCCAGTTTTTCATCCAGAAGCAGTGATCAAATTATGGGGGAGCGCTCCAGGCAGCTGCGTACTGCGCACGGCACATTCTCAAAGTGGTGCAACCAAAAAACTATAATTAACACATGACCGTTCATGTCCGTTTATATCCTCTGGTACTGTCTTTTCTGTCACTGACGCAGCATCGAAACTTGCGCTGCGCTTTGCGGTCAGGAGATCCCTTTGATCTGCTCAAAAGTAACTTATAAGGTAAAAAAGTAAGAATCCGAGCAGCAGTTTTTCTGGAGAGTTTAGAGAACATGCAGGAAGATGAGAGACAGACAGGGCAGGAAAATTGTTAAATAAAAACAAGAAAACAAAGAAAAATGTTTGAAAAGTAAAATGTAGGTAGATTTATCTCCACTAAACCTTTTTACCAGTATAAAACAATAAGTTATACACATGTCATATTTATACATCTGATACAATTCAGATCACCTTCAAAACTCTGTCACACACCCAGGGCCGTTTCAAGGCATTTTGGGGGCCAAGGCCAAACAGACCCCCCCCCCCCCCCCCCCCCCCCCAAGTATTGTTTGTAAAAACACCTCAGGCATTACGGACATGTACTAATATTGTCAGATGAAAAACAGAATTGTCGGACACGTTGTCTCATCTGCTTCTTTTCTAAACTCACAAAAATATGCCAGTCACAAAACCGATTGGAAGCCACTTTTTGTAAATTCTCTTAACGTTTCCATGGAGTCAGTGACAAACGTTCTTTTTCATTGATCCCATCGACTAATCTCACAGCTGAAACAACGCATTCTTAGTGATCTGAAGCTTTAACAACGCTGTAGTAAAACACAAGGTATAGTCATTTCTTATTAATATAATGCTGTTGCACCACTGAAGCAGCAGAAAAATTTGATTTTGCAATAAATATGCAAAACATTTACATAAGAATTGTTTTCCGTTTCGTTGGCAGAATCTGATATTAATGTTAGCTACAAGCTAGGTGTTCTGATAGAACACCGGGAAAAATGGGCCCCAATGTGGTTTGTGTGCATTGTCATGTAACAGTGATAATGAAAGGCAGGATAAAAATGTTCACCTTTTTCTGTACTTCATTTTGTTGCCCTGGAATTTCATGTTGTAGCCCCCCCACCCCCCAGCCCCCTTCAATAAGCGCCGACAGGGGACAACAACCCCAAACACTGACCGAGCAACTGTACAGCAACTGCTGGTAAAATTTCCTGGAGCTGCCCATGCCTGGGGAGGCTGAGGTCCTTCAGTTAATCCCCATCTGCTAAAATTAGGGATGTACATGGTTAACCTGTTAATTGCTGTTAATGTTGTAACCTGGTAATCTAGTTTTGTCCCAGTTGACTGCTTAAGTAGTTCACATCTCCTCAGACACCGCCTCTCTAACATGTGGGGTCCCACAAGGTTCAGTTCTAGGGCCTCTACTATTCGCATTCTCTATTCTTCCCCTAGCTGGCATCATTCAGTCTTTCCCAGACATCTCCTACCACATCTACGCTGATGATATTCAGCTCTATATGTCCTTTATGCCACACCAGTTGGACAGGCTGGCCACACTTGTACTCTGCCTGACCCAGATCAGTAACTGGCTGTCCAGCAACTTTCTTGTCCTCAATGCTAACAAGACAGAGACCCTGATCGCTGCACCCCCGGAACTTCAGCCAAAAATCGAGCAGAAAATTGCCTCTTTTTGCCCATCAGCCAAGGCCAACATTAGAAACCTAGGAGTTATTTTTGATCCAGCTTTAAGTTTAGACTCACACGTCAAAACCATCACCCGCTCTTGTTTCTTTCAACCGAGAAACATTTCAAAAGTCCGTAAACTGGTTTCTACTGCAGATCTGGAAAAAATCATCCATGCTTTTGTGTCATCATGCTTAGACTACTGTAACGCTCTTTTTACTGGTCTCAGCAAAACCTCCCTCTCACGCCTTCAAGCCATCCAAAATGCAGCAGCCAGACTTCTAACCAAATCCAGCAGACGAGCTCGCATCACTCCAGTTTTACAGTCCCTCCACTGGCTCCCGGTAGAATATAGAATACAGTTTAAAGTTTTAGTCCTGACCTATAGAGCTCTTAACAACCAGGCTCCAAGCTACCTATCTGAGCTTTTATCCCCACACACCACCTCACGGAACCTTAGATCCACATCTGAAAACCTCCTGGCTGTTCCTCGAACCAGACTGAAAACCAAAGGGGACAGGGCCTTTCAGACTATTGCACCCAGACTTTGGAACAGTCTACCTTCAAATCTCCGTCTCTCTAACACTGTAGAGGTCTTCAAAAATCATCTAAAAACTCACCTTTTCATCCAGGCGTTCCCTCCCTAAATGTTTCAGAATGATGGCTTTGTTCGGGTTCACACCTTCACTTTGTTTATACTCATGATTTTATTTTCTACGTTTATCACAGCTATTGTTTTTCTGATGTTTTCATTGGTTAGAGGTATTTGCCCTGATCTTTATCATGTTATACAGCGCTTTGTGATTTATATCTGTGAAAGGCGCTATATAAATAAACTTTTACTTACTTACTTACTTACTTACTTACTTACTTACTTACATCCTTCTGCTGCACAAGGATGTATTATGTTTTGTGCCACTAGAGGGCGCAAAAGTACTGCTATCAAAATGTATGCTCAAAAACCACAGGAAGAAGAGGTGATCTGTTAAAATTTAGTCAAAGATGAAGCGGTTAAGTAAGAGCACAGCATGGTAGCATTTTATTCTTGGTAGTTAACACAACAAGCCCCGTATCGAGGCGCTGAGCCTGGCAGGATGTCGCACTTGCAACTCCACAGTTGCTGGTCCGGTCTGTTGGGACTTGGAAAAAAATTAAGCTGACATACCTGGTGCTGCAGTTTGGTTCCAGCACATTTGATGCATGTTTTAGATGATGAACACAGCTGATTTGTTTAATTTATTGATGAATCGCCACTCTGTGGAAGGCTGGTAGATGTTCCAGCTGTTTAGATAAAGATGTTGTGGTTATTGTTAGTGCTGAGCTGGTCCTGTATCATGGATTGGTATGACTCAGCAATGACAAAGTTTAAGTTAAAAAAGTTAACTGGTTTATTACAATCCAGTCCATGTTACAAGCATTGTTGTACCGATGGAGAACCATGCAACCCAAAAGAGGTTCTGTCTTTCTGGCATCTGTCCACTGCTTATAACTCTACAACAGCATCCCTAAAAAGTCCTAATCTGGTAAAGGCACGTTCCTAAGCCTGCTTATATTTGATTGATTGATTTAATTTATTTAAGTGACATACACCATAAAGGGTGCCCAGCCCACACAGGCTTATTAGACACTACAACATTCAATAAATCATAACATGGCTGCGTGATACAGATTAATACACAACATTGCTAAACAAACACAACTATGACCACGTATTTCTCATATGGGGTGTATAATACTTTGGCATCTATACCAAGCCTTTTCCACAAATTTAGCTAAAATAAAAATATTATTTTCAAACAACCAATACATAATTTCAGTTTCCTGCTTCCAAAATAAATCGGGATTTTTCGACTGGATACATTCAAATAAGGACTCTCTCAAATCACAATAAAAGGAAGAATGAAAGATAAAATGGAATTCATTCTCAACCACATTGGAATCGCAAAACTCGCATGGACGAGAATCCCAAGGTATTCCTTTAAATCGTCCGACTTCCACTGCCAAAGGGAGGGTGCCCGTTCTTATTCGAGCACAGAGAGATCTTTGTCTTCTTGTTAACTTACATTTGAGATATAATTCTGTATTATAATCCCTTTTAAATTGTACATAATTTCTACGTTTTGGTTTATTCCAAATATCCTTCTTCCATTGTTCACCGTATTTTACATCCAACTCCTGTCTGACACAAGTAATGTCACATTTTAACTCATTTTGAAGAATTATGCCCATGTCTAAATTCACTAAAATAAATGAAATATGTCTAAACCATGGGTGAAAATTTGTTTCATCCCAGTTAAATATTTTCTTAGTTAACCTTTCCTCTGGAAGACTAACAAGACGGCTCCATAAACGCACCATTTCACAACTCTGTTGCATGTTTTACATGATGAACACATGTAATGATTCACACTTACGTGTTATTTAATAAGCCACAAGACATAGGATTATGTTACACACAGCTTATAACAGCAAAATGCTATTGTAGGCGAATGGAATCTCCACAGAGTTGCCTTGTAATTTTTGACTTCTTGACAACTGCAGCTGCAGTTATTACTATGGTATTGTATGATATTCTTTTATATACAGATAAATTGTTTAAAGCACACAAGCAGACACCACAGTGTTGACAAGACAAACTCACAGCGACAAGATAGGCTTTGGTTTTGGTTCTACAAACGGACACAAAACATCTCTGGACTGGAGAGTCAGTGATGTGGTTATTCTACAACCCTCGGTGCCCAGAGGTCACCCGACCTCTCTGACCTTCGGATCCATGGTCTTCCAAAGGGTGAGGTAGACACAGCATGATAGCGTCTTATGTGGCTTTGATAAGAATCATCTTCATAGCTTAACGCAAACCAAATTCTTTCCTTTTTACACCCAAACTCAGTTCTTCTAGATACGAAAGTTCTAATAACCTCACATTCACATCTAGTCATCATACATCACATTCCATCCACCTAGATCCATCCATCCACAGTAATATTAGTTAACTTGTCATGTTTTTAATTGTTTGGGAGATAAATTCTTACTTTTTATAAAACTGACTCTCTTCTTGAATCAGTACGAAGTGTTCTACAATCCCTGAATAAACAAAGAATTCTAAATCTTCTGGTTAAACATTAAAGACCAATCAGACTGGATTTCCATATTTATATGGAAATTCACATCACATTGGTCAAAGTGTGGAGTAGTGTCTTAAGCTTTAAAAGCACCCAAATACATATAAATTACGCTGTCTACACAAAGCTACAACCCCTGCCTCCAGAGGGTTACTTGCCATGAGCAACTAAAGTATATTCTATTGTATTCTATTCTACTCTATTCTATTCATGCTGGGTCTCTGAGGGAGACCACAGAAACACTGCAGCTCTTTTTGTTAACGTTGCTTCAATTTTGAGATGCCCAACTGCATTTTTCTTGTTGAAAACGTCCAATAAGTTTAACTATAACTTCAGGTTAGTATGTAGCTAATGTCCCATTAATTTCCAGCTCCCAAAGAAGGGAACATCAAAAACGGCGGACACGCTGATTTTTCACCTCGGTGGACCAGCGAAGCCTGATATCCTCGGCCAGATTACCTAGTTATGATTTTGTTACCAAGCAGGCCGGAGGTGCCTTTACTTTGAAGTCTCTCTACCACATTTTTCTTGCTGAAAATGGATGAAAAAAACTCTGTTAGCTTTGGGTTACCATGTAGCTAGTGTCCCGCTTATCTCCGATCATGGAACAAGAGCTGATGTAAAAGGCCATGGCACCCGATTACGATCACAGCGGTCTGAGGCTCCACTTGTAATTTAACAATCCTAGTCCATATTAGATATCCGCAGGCGATCAGCATGACTAAAGCCTCACAAGAGAGCCAGTCCACCATGCGGGTGGGATGCCCCGGTCCAAGGAGCCCTTCTTTGGTTAGCCAAGTTAGCTAGTTCCTACACTGGTTCATTTGTTCCAATCCTGTTCCAAACATAACAGCCCCACCCTCAGCTCCACCTCTTTTCCCGTTTTTGGATTGTTTCGGCGTGACATGACTTGTGACATGGTTAAAATGGTGGTGGTGGGAGCCTCCCATTTGGACACAAAAACTTATAATTAGAGTCTATAGACATGAATTGCTTATATATGTGTGGATGGTATAAACACATATATGCGGTAAGCTAGTATTGTAACCCTTGATCACTAACACCATGAATAAAAATGAATTTTCAGTTCCAACACTATGCAGCATACTTTAAAGGATACAGACATACTATGTAAATCCAGTACTGCGCATGTATTGAACACATTTTGAGTACTGAATTGATGTTAATGTGTTAATGTGAATAATGCCAGTACCAGTTAAACTGAGGAGTTATAAACTCTTACAGCAGAGGGGATGAATGACCTACGGTAGCATTCAGTTTTACATCTGGGATGTCTCAGTCTACCTTTGAAGGAGCTGTGAAATTGCAAAGGAGAACTGTAAAAATTAAAGTAAAAATGACAAAAGAAGTCTAAATAACTGTGTGCTTTTCATCTCAAGACACAAGCTGTGGAACAATCATTGTCTGGTGACCTCTGACATTACAGTGGACAAATAACTTTGGACACGTGCTATGCTACACTGGAATAAAATCTAAAGTAGGCTGTGCCTAGAATGTCTGACGGAGGAGCACCCTGTCTGTCCTCACACTTGAGCAAACCCCATTGATTGACAGAACCAAAAGAAGATGTCTTCATTATTTTTGTGCTTGTTTTTTTCAGGTGTCACAGTCAAGCATTTGGCTCTATTTAGTCCTGCCTTCTGCTTCCTCTGCCCTCAGACCAACTAACTTCATGTCTTCTTTCATCACATCCACAAATCTCCTTGTTGGTCTTTGTTACGACTCCATTCAGGTCTAGCAAACCCTGGGAGGTCCAACACAGGAAGGTGGACATTAAAGACCAGAACCAAATAGATTTTGTAAAAGTATTTATTACTAACAAAAAGCGTCCTAATGGGAAATGAAACTCATTATGGCTAAACCTGTAATTAAATAAGACAAAGAATCACCTCTGTCAGTGTGCCCCAGGGCAGCTGTGGCTACATCGTAGCTCATGCCTACCAGTGTGTGAATGTGTGTGTGAATGGATGAATGACTGATTGTGTTGTAAAGTGCCTTGGGGGTTTCCAGGACTCTAGAAGGCGCTATATCAAATACAGGCCATTTACCATAATTAGTTTACCATTTAAGACAAACAACTAAAAGTGAGATTCTGCTTAACTAAACTAACCAGCTATCACCAGGATGGTGGAAACTAAAGACCACTGGGTAAACTAAATAAAGGGAATCTTAATCCATCAATCTCTTCAGTTAAACAAACCAAATCATCAACCTTACCCAGGAGGAGGAAATCTCTTAATAAAGTGGATCATACTTACAAATGGCCTTCCCTTTCTTTAAGCACAACTAGAGCTGAAAAGAACCCCCCCCCCCCCCCCACTTAGCTAATCTGAACTAAAGAGCCCTAAAAAGTGGGATGTGTTTCCAAACAGCTCCAAAACTAAACAAATGGAATAAGGCAAAATGTTCTCTATCAGATTTTCTTCAAGCTGCAATCTGTCTGTCTCTCTCTTTCTCCTCCTTCCTACTTCTTTAGTTAAGATGGCAGACTGGATGCCCACAAGGTGTATTGCTGCCTGAGCAATGTTGGAACAGTGTCCAAGACTAAGGACAGCCTCCCATACACGCCAATCGTCCGAAGAAAACCCAAAAGCTGAGCTGTGCGAGAAGAATGCCACTCTCCATGGTGCTGAATGGAGCAGTAGCTGGAGAGGTCTGGAGCTGTCCTTGGTTTGACTACAGGGCAGGGTCCAAAATCCAGAGTTCGTAACACCACCACACCTAAAAGAAGAGGAAAGGAAGTTAATATCAAACTAACTTTATTTTTACATTAAAGGGGTCACACAGCAACAGTGGAAGAGTCCTCACTAACTACCTAAGTCTTCATGCGAACTGCAGGTGGGCATTTTAAGTACATGTGAATACTGTATATCATTCAAACCAGCAAAGAGAGGGGTGGCCCATTTGCAAGCCAGTCCCTGTTCTTCCTGGGGCGCTCCCATGATGGTGAGAATCATCAACACTAACCCACGTGTTGCAACACTACAAACATAACAAATAAATTAATTCCAAAGTGGACAAATCTCTGAAACATGTCAAGGGGAGCTCAACACACTTAAACATAGTAAACCATGTTTTGTTACTCATAAGAGAATGAACAGGATAAACAGTCTGCAACAACTTTGTTGGATCCTTTTGTGCGTCGGATGTCCAGTTCGAATTTGTGCTGTAAAAGAGCCCATCTCATCAGCCGATGATTCGTGTTATACATCCTGAATAAAAACACTAGGGGATTATGATTGGAGTAGACCAACAAGCGATGTCTTGTACCCACGTAAACTTCAAAATGTTGAGGAGCCAAAACCAGTGACAATGCATCTTTATCAGTAGTGGAGTAGTTCTGTTGACAAGAGGTGAACTTACTAGAATAATAGGCCATGGGATGGTTGATCTCAGTCTCATCCTCTTGGAGTAGGGGGCCTCCCATTACAGTGTATTGCAAAAAAGAATCTGGTGTAACAAAAGCTGAGATGTCTGAAGCAGTTTGGGTTAACGGAACCTGCCAATGTTCTTTAAGAAGATCCATTTTAGTAACATATCTAGACTTGCCAACACTATACAGTCATCTACTATAGGCAGAAGGAATGCATCAGGCACAGTAACCTGGTTTACTTTCCAGTATTCCGTTATAAACTGAGAGGTGCAATCAGGTTTGAGTTCGACAAGACAAGGGGTACTCTATGGGCTGTGGCGAGGAACAGCTAAACCAGGGGTCGGGAACCTTTTTGGCTGAGAGCCATGAAAGACAAATATTTTTAAATATACTTTCCTGAGAGCCATATATATTTTATTTACACACACACAAACACACACACACACACACACACACACACACACACACACACACACACACACACACACACACACACACACACACACACACACACACACACACACACACACACACACACACACTTAATAAACCCATGACCATATTTTCATGACCATAAGGCGCACCTAAAAGTCTTAAATTTCCTCCAAAATGTATGCCCCGCCCTATGGTGCGGTGCGCCTATTGTGTTGTTGTGAGACGCAAACATAGTAGAAGACAAGGGGCGTGGCATGAACATGCGGACGTGAGCGAAGACAGAGCCGTGGATCTGCCACATCGTCATCAACATCCTTGCTGTTTACTTCAGACTCCGGCTGTGAGTCTCCTTCCACTTCCTCTGCTTCCAGTTCAAAAAACAGCCGTACTATCTGAACTGCCTGGTGGACATTTATCCTTCTCATCATCCTTTATTAAAGCCTAATAAAAGCCTACTAAACTGCAGAGACAATATATCTGTCCGGATCGCTCCAAAATATGAAGTTTACCGTCAATATCTGTCTAATTGTTTGTTGTTACTCCGTTTGCGCCACTCCTTTCCCCACGAAGCGGCTCCTTTTTGCGCACATCTCGTTACTCGTGCAGCCTTCCTCTCTATCTCAGCTACATAATGATACTTTTCACCAATTGAATATGTGAGACTTCCACCAACAGCAAAAGGATCTCATGTTTTTGTGGGGTTTTTTTTTTATGTTCACAAGCACATTCCCTCTCACGGATTACTAAACTGCTGTTTTGACAAGTTATCAGATTGTCTAAAAATAGGTCGTTTTTTTTGTTTAGTATAACTCAGTTTTTACGTTGCCTATTAACAAAATTTAAAAACTGGGGTGTAGTTTATGATCTCCTTTTTAAAGCTGAATTGCAACCGAAACTCAGGGAGGCGGAGTCTTGCTGCTACAGTGTCCCAAATCAGACCTGTTCAAAAGACGCGGATATGCGTCCACGGACCCCAGAGGGTTAATAAAACACAATTCAATACCCACTATTTTCTTAGGCCTATTAATAACACACATATGATTTTGTTCATGTGGAAAGTTTATGTGGTTAAATCCAACAACTAGCGGTAAACACATTCTGAACTTCAACGCAGCGCTTGAAGCGGCGCTGTGAGCAGCTGCGACCCAAAAAGTATCAGAACCGCTCACGGCGCATGCGCAATCCTGCACCAACACCGCTCGCCTGCTATTTCCCTAATAACACACGCTGTTCGTTTTTATTTCTACACTTTTTTTTTACTCACAAAGATTGTCAAGAAAGCGTGTTTGTCGTGTTCATGTCAAATTAAACCGATCACAAAACACAGATTTACTTTCTTTATTTCGTTTTCCTCATCCAACCCCCGTAAATCCCTGTGTGTCCTCGTGCAGCACTCCCGGTGTACGCCCGGCTTTAGTAGGAGGGAGCTTTGTCGCACATGTCTCATTGAAAATGAATGGAGGAGAGGCGAAGTTGCCTCCCGTGTGTCGAGCCCATTAGAAGAGCACGAGCCGTCAGCGCACGCAATGAGGAAGTGCACGTGCGCTTTAAACCAGGTCTGAACCAGGACTAGACCAGTAAAGTGAAGCATGCTTTTGGGTGTTTATAATTTTCACAATGTCTGATTTGCACCGGATGTTCCGATGGCACCATCTAGTGGCTGACAAGCGTATCACACAAAACCGCTGTTCCTCTGTTTTTTTAAGGTGGTGACTTCACATTTCTGTTTATAAATGTGCTTCTGTAGCCGACAAACAGAGCTAAAACACGTTGTTTTATGAGTAATATTCTCTTGTCATGCTGTGTTTTTATATATTTATATTTTAGAGACTTTCTTGTCCATTAAAAGTTCATCAACTCTGCATCAGCCGAGGTATGCCTTAAATGTCAAGCGTCTAAGCGGTAGTCTAACGCTATTGGTTAGTTCTGGTCGGCGCTCAGTTTCCTATTGCATGGAGGTCTGCGGGGCAGGGGGCGTGCTTAGTAAAAAAAAAAAGATGTATTGCTCATATTATATCACAGTACATGATAAGATAATCACTTTTACGAATTTCTTAAAGAGGAAAACTCCGGAAAGCTACTTTAAGATAGCAGAGCAGGTTGGCACGCCAACACTGACAAACATGTGACTCTGCATTGGAGCTTCTTGAGTATTTCAGCAATATTCTCATGCTGTCATTATAAGCCACTGTTAGTTTTTTAATACTACTTTGCTTATATCTACACCACAGGTGGGCAGTATACATTGATGTACAGTACGCTTTAAAAAGTGAAATCTTCACTGGTATAGAGCACATACCCAACTATCTTCCAAGTATATTTACCTGGGCATACAGCTTCCTCCACTGTCGTAAAATATCTTTGCCATCAGATAAGTCATCATCAATAACATGGCCCAAATAAGTGACGTCACTGCATACATCAAGACCAACGTTTGACAAGTAGAACTCAGGAAATGTTAGCCTCTTGTCTTCTCTACTTCAGAATATCAGGGTCTTGCTTTTTTTAATTATTTTTTTTTTTGCATTATATTTTATATGAAAGTTTGCAACGTACTCACTGCATATTCTCAGGAGTTGTTGGCCATGAACACCCCAAGGGCAGGAGACTCAGACAGAAGCCTCAATAGACTGCATTTTTTTTAATGTTTTGGTTTCTAACTACAAACGAAATACAAGATTACAGTTTAATTTACAGAACAAACTGCTTGGGACGAGATCACTGTTGAAATTAAAGATCTTTCTGGCATTTTATTAAGAAACTCAGATTAGCATTTTATTAAGAAACTCAGATTATTAAAAAACAAACTAATTAGCTCAGAAGCTACACCAACTTCTATTCTTAATGACTTCATAAAAAGAACTACGGCCAGAGACCGTTCTAAATCCCTGATTCTAAATGAGTCTGTAAGTTCTCCTAAGTACTAGCTCTTTTTAGACAAACAATGCCGTCAGTGTGCCGCAAAGCTGAAGCAGCATCACTTAGCCTCAGGTCGTTTATTAGTGGTCAGACAGACAAGTACCAAAATATTATTACTAAGTGAGGCGGAGCGAATGCCGCAAAATTTGCGTATCGCCATGCCAGCATGTTATGTTTATAAAACACATTGTTCTTCTAATATTACGCTGATTTGCCAGCATGGTGTGTCCTGTTAAAAGGGCTGAAGACACACTTTGCTGGCAAATCAGTGTAATACTGCCGCTACAGTGTGCCTTATAAATGCACCATGGCGGAATGGCACGGCAGGAATTTGGCGGCATTTTGCCATCAAGCTTGGTAGTAATATTGCTGCAATGCTGGACTTGTAAATGCAAACACTGTCATGATCATGTGGGGAGTTACTGTCGAGCACCAGCCAGCAACTGTATGAAAAATGAAATGAAACATGGGCTGTATGTTTTACTTTTGTATACAGAATCAGCTGAGATGAGAAACTGGAGCGATGCAGAGCTCCAGGAGCTGGAACTGTAAACGTATGAAGTTTGCGAGACTGGCCAACATTGATATTATTATGTTCCGGTAAAATGTATGCTGCAGGTTAAACCTAAACATTCTTAGAGGTTATTTAGAGCTGGTGTTCAGATCCAGATGCAGGTTACAGTGGATGAAACAGGACAAGCACCAGCTGGTGAACATGTGGCAGAAGTGGTTACAGAAGATGAATGATTGAATGAATGAATTAGGGGTAGGCCTAATTGTACTGTTAGCAATAGCACCGGTAAAGTTGTCAATCAGGCAGAAAATACAAAAAAAAAAAAAGAGTCACAGTCACAGTGAGTCGATGAATGCACATGTTTTAATGTGTCGTAGATCTGTGTGGCTTTTCCTTATCCTAGCATGTCCCATCTCAGTGGCTAGTGCAGGAAACAGGGGTTTTCATGTTGAGTGCACATATTAAACTCAAAGTGAACATTTCAAAACTAAAAATTATTGCACGTTTCTCAGTGACCGTTGAATGTTAAAACCTGTTGTATTTGTTAATTATGAAACGATTGTTAAAAGTTACCAGCACACGCTGTGTTTTGGAGCTGGTATGCTGGTCCACCAGCTAAACTGAAGGTCTATGCTGTTTTTTCAGCTGGGTAAATTAGAGAAAACTAAAACAGGTCCATTTTTAAATTGATTAGGTAGACACATACCAGTCACACTTCCCTAGTGTTCTGCTGAACTAACGCAGTTAGGATGATAATAGGTGACAACTCTGCTAGAACAGGCAGTAATGCACCTTACTCTTTGCTCTCTTATCTCCCTCTTGGTTTTTGCTCTTATCCTAGAAATCTTCCATTTGTGTAACAGCCTCTCAGTGCCTCCTGTAATGAGCTTATCTACACACTTAATGGCTGGCTAAATTAATGTCACCAACACTAATGACACTGACTTCCCTGTTGCACAAGCACTTTGGCGGTATCTCCTATACATCTCGGGGGTGCAGCTCAGGTGCGCCTTGACTCTGTTGAGTAGAGACTTGCGGACTTCTGTGGCTGTAGTCTGACAGCTTCCTGCTTTGTCAGCTGCTGCTGGCTGCTCATCAGACCTCTGTTAGTATAGCCTTCTATCTGATTTAAAGTGACTGTAATTTGTTATGATTAAAACTGAATATCTGCAGAATGAGGCTCGTCATTATGGGAATGCACTACATCTCCTCAAACAAAACCAGGGTTAATGGAAGGCCAGGTGTTACGCCACTTCTATTTAATCAGAAGAAAGTAAGAGTCATTCTCTGTTTACCATTTCTGATGACTCATTAATAACCTTCATTGATGCTGTTTGACTTGTTCTTCTATACGACTACTACTACTAATACTTTTCCCATTAAACATTCCTTTAGGCCAGCAGCCCAGGACACTTGGTATAGATGGACACAGGGCGGGACAGCTGATGAGAGACTACTACAGCTGTGTCTGACCCCTGCCTCACCGACTCGCTCCTCAAACACCTCCTCCCTCTGTGTTCTCGCTAGGCCTTGCCTGTTGGCTCCATGATTAGCTACTAAGATCCTCAGAAGTTCAGTCCTCCTTTTAAAGTGTGTTAAACCCATACCTGACAAGAACAATAATAATCAAAACAGAATCACTAAACATTTTTCCTAAAACCATCAGCATTCTAAAGTCATCACCTTTATTGTTGCTCCTGGGTTCGGTGAAACGGTCAGCAAGTATCGGCCAATTATCTCTGACAGCGTAACACTGCATGTATGAACTTCAGCAATATTAACTTCAATCAAAGGGAAGACTTTAACGATGTGGGGTTTTAAATCTGAGTAAAATGGAAGGCAAACATGAATGCTGAATCACAATAGTGCACCCCAAACAGTAAGATTTATGTTTTATTGCACTTACTCAGTAGGAGACAAATACCCTTCAGTCAAAGAGAACACACCAAAAAAATCTGGCAATAATGCATTAATGTTTCACCAAGATCTTATACTGATGATGGTAGAGTCTGACCGCTACACAAAGCCTTCTCCAACACATCCCAAAGATTCTCAACGGGGTTAAGGTCAGGACTCTGTGGTGGCCGATCCATGTGTGGAAATGGTGTCTCATGCTCCCTGAACCACTCTTTCACTATTAGAGCCTGATGAATCCTGCCATTGTCATCTTGGAATATAGCCGTGCCATCACATGACCAACAGTGTTTTATTACTTACTCATTTACTTAAATGACACATATTTTTTATATATTAATTTTAACTTGTAATAATTATTAGTTTTAACCAGTATTAATAATCTCTTTCACAAAATTTTTATATATTTAATTGTATGTTTCTACTTGGTTATCTTTTATCACTGTGTTTTATTTAGATTTTTATTTATCAGCTGCTTATGTTTAATTTGATTCTTAATTTGTTATCTTACACCAGGGGTGGGCAATTATTTTTTCCATGGGGCCACATGAGAAATAGAAAATATTGTGGAGGGCCAGGCCAAAAGGCTGAAGTCAATTATGCATAATATTAATGGTATTTCTTTATAAAAAGCAGTAAATACCATCGTTTTTTCAAGCTGGTAAGAGTAGACTATATGTTATAAATGAGCAAGAAGGAAAAAGTGAGGTTGGCTTACAAAAATGTGATTTATTCAAATTTCCCAAGGCAATGGTAAATAAAGTCCGCATTTGGTTTTTGTTAAACATTTGTGACTTATATTAGTTAACAGTTTCAGTCACATTCACTCCAAAACACATTTTGAGTTTCAAATATTGTTGTAAAGAGGTTCTTAGCATTCTACAGACACACAGTATTGTCTGTAAAATAAAATCACTGAACTGTGATCTTGAGAAAGAGGTTTAAAAAAAAGTGTCCCAGTTCACTGCTAGTTGCCTACATTTGTGGTCCAAACACCTTATTTTGTGTTTTTAAGCGATTTTTTTCTTATTCAGTGAGATAAATCTAGTCTCTGCTGGGCTTTAACGAGTGCATCAAAGTCAGGTTGAATGTCTGAGGTGGAGATGCGAAGCACAGCTGACAAATGATCATCAGTGAGAGAGGATCTTTACGTGGATTTTGTAAACTTCATCATTGAAAATGTTTGTTCACAAATGTAGGTAGACCCGAAGAAAACCAACATCTTCTGAGCATGTCTCCTCAGGTTTGGAAAGTTCTCCTCCTTAAGAGAAGAGTAGAAATCCAGCAGAGATCCTGAATCTCTGCCTTCAAGTCCCAAACCCTCTTCAGCACTTTCCCCAGGCTGAGCCATCTGACAGCTGTATGGAGTCCTCCAAAAGAGCCACAAACTGTCTGTGATCCATTGCCCGTGCCCTGATGAAGTTTATTATTTTAGTAACAACATCAGTAACATGGTTGATTTTTAGCACTGACTTGCGCAACACATGTTGGTGTATAATTCAATGCAAAAACACCTATTTTTGATCTGCATCGATTTCTGTCACTTTATCTTGCATGCGTTTCAAAAGTCCGACATTTTTCCCTGTAAGATTTGGACAACCGTCTGTTGTGACACCTGACAGTCTCTCCCATTTCAATCCCAGAGTGTCCGTGCACACATTTACCTCTGTAGAAAGATCACTCCCTGTCGTTGTCCCTTTCATCGGCCGCATTGCTGCCAGCTCCTCTGTGAGCTCCGTTATCCCCCGGACAAATACGAGCAGCTGGGCTGTGTCCCGGACATCACAGCTCTCATCTAAGGCCAATGAGAAAAAGTCAAAACTTGCCACTTCACGTTGCAGCTGAAGCTCCAGGTTCCCCACGGTTCGCCTGGGCAGCGGGATTTGCTCAAATGCGCCTTTTTTTTCAGGGCATATTAGTGCGACAGAGTCCACCATGCACTCTTTGACAAACTCTCCCTCCGAAAACGGCTTGCTGTCTTTAGCTGTTTTGTGGGATATCACAAAGCTGGTCCTGGTTGCTGCATCCCTGGATGTGTGAAGCTTAGTAAAACAGCCTTGCTGCTTTTGCAACTTTGCTAGCAAAGCTTCGGATGTCCGTGCACTCTCAGCATCAGATGAGTTCTTGTATTTTTCCGAGTGTTTCTTGTTGTAATGCCGACTCAAATTGTAGTCCTTAAACACGGCAATCTCCTCCCCGCAAACCAAACACACGGCTTTGCCTCCGACTTCAGTAAAAAAAAAAAAAAAACTTAGCAGTCCAATTTTTGTTGAAAATCCTGCATTTGGCATCTTTCTTTTTTTTTTTTTTTGCATGAGCGGACATTTCTGGGGCTACAATCACACTTGTTGCTATACGTATTGCGTCATTGTGCACGTTAAAAACAACTTCAAAATAAAAGTAATGCAGCCTTAGCCCATGCATGAGGTAAAATGAGAAAATACATTTATTTTGTAATTTCCAATTAACCTTACGCGGGCCGGTCAAAGTCAACCAAAGGGCCGTATGTGGCCCGTGGGCCGTAAAATGCCAAGGTCTGTCTTAGACTCATTAGTAAACTAGTGTTTCCTCTGTGGGGGCCGGCTGCCCCGGGGGCACCGGTGGACTGTGGTGGCTAGGGTGCTTCTTGTGCCAGCCCTTTCTCTTTTAGGTGTGTGTGTGTGTGTGTGTGTGTGTGTGTGTGTGTGTGTGTGTGTGTGTGTGTGTGTGTGTGTGTGTGTGTGTGTGTGTGTGTGTGTGTGTGTGTGTTTGCATCTGCTTGGGATGGGGTTGAGGGTGGGAGGATACAAAGGGGATCTCGTATGTGAATCTGTGTGGGAGGGGTGGGAAACCGACTGCTGTCTGGTTGTTTTTAATATTGTAAAGCACTTTGAGCTACATTTGTATGAAAAGTGCTTCATAAATAAATTAGATTTGATTTGAACTGTAGCAAGCCCAGATCATAGCACTGCCTCCACAGGCTTGTACAGTAGGCATAGGCATGATGGGTGCATCACTTCATCTGCCTCTCTTCTTACCCTGAAGCACCATGTAATGATTTAAATTACATGTTATTTAATAAGTCATAAGGCGTGGGATTCCATAGGCAATATGAAATCAGCCTTACGGATCTGTGAGTTAATTTAAACCAGAAGATTGGAACTTTTTATTGCAGGGATTAGATAACTGCTTCGTATTCACTCAGAGACAACAGAAGAGTCAAGTTTAAAAGTCAAGAATTTTATTACTAACAAATGAACTAGACTGACTTTAAAACTAAACGTATGGTGTAACTAAAGTGGATGAGAAGGTGAATGGATGACGTGTGATGTTGATCAGAACCAGCAAATCCGAAGAACCGATTAGTTCTGACGGGAACTGAAGGTGATGTCTTCGCATTAAGCTTTGGTTAGGAGGTTCATAAACACATGAGACACCATTTGCCGGTCTACCTACCCTTCAGGAAGTCCCCTTTAGATCAGGAATATCGAGGTCCAGCTTGACCTTCTCTGGAACCGAGCATGTAGGAAAAGCAGCGGTTCCGATCAGACCAGTCTGTGGGATACTTCGGGTCGCGGCAATTTGTTGGCATCTGGTGAGACCCAAGCCTGGGTCTTGATGGCTCAGCTTTTATTCTGAAAGGAACTGTTGCCGCAGTTGGAATAGTAACAAATTTTTTGGCTTGTTGTTGGTTCTTTTCGGTTGAAGAGTATAGTTCAGGATTGGCCACTCTGTCACTTTCTCTGGAGCGCTTTAAACTGGCGGTAGAGCTGACGTGGCATAGTTTTATACTTCGGATGTTTTGGTTTATTGTCGAATGAGAAATTACCAAACACCACGCCTCCATCAGATCTGTAAGATTCTGATTGGCTCAGTGAAAGTAATGTGTTATATCTTTTTAACGCTACGTGAAATGAGTCCTGTTGGAACATTAAAAAAATAATAATAATAATAATGCATTGAACTTATAAAGCGCTTTTCTAGACACCCAAAGATGCTTTCACACACTCTCGCATTCACACACTGCTAGTGATGGTAAGCTACTTGTAGCCACAGCCGCCCTGGGGAGGTCTGACAGACGCGAGTCTGCCATTTGGCGCCGTCGGACCCTCTGACCACCACTAACACAGGCAAGTTGGGTGAAGTGTCTTGCCCAAGGACACAACAGCAGGATACCCCGGCGGGAGCTGGAATCGAACCCATGACCCTCCAATCATGAGGCAACCCACTCTACCACCTGAGCTACTGCTGCTCCCAAAAAAAGTCATATTACTTATTAGGATCATAATAAAGTAATTAATATTTTGATTTCACAGATTGGTCACATCTTATTTATTGACTAACACGTTTATGGATTAGCTTTATTAAGATAGAGTTCTTTGATTAATTAAAAGAAAAGAGTTCATTCTTCATTCTTCTGTTGAGCTGAAAATAAGCAGGTTAGAAGGAATGCATGAGACCTCGAGACCATATCTCATGCAGACTAGTCTTGTGCAGAGGAGGGAAAAAACAGTCATGTCATGCCGTTACAACCATCACTCTGGAACAGGGTCCATCTGGACTCATCAGACCAGTTTTTAATAATGCGTTGGACAGTTCTTAACCCGGTTTTCTCGATTTTTAATGATCTGACCCTTCTCACACAGACTAACATCTTTTCCACGACCACCAGATGAGTCTTTCCACATGGTTCCTTAAGAAATGAGAAGCAGCTCATTGCACCAGTTGGGTTAAATACCTCGTTGCAGCTGAAAAATAATACCCACGTAGTAATTATCCAATAGGATGCTTGTATCTGTTTACTTAGTTACATCCATATGGAGACTTCTTATTTTATAGCTGGGCAGTGTATTTTAAACACTTTAAACTACACACTTTGGGTTTGTTAGCACCCAACAGGTATAAAATCATTTTTATTGCTACTGCATATAAAAGCTGTTGCTGAGTTTGGTGGTTCTAGTTTTCCTAGCCTAATGGCTCCAACTGGGTGGCAGGAGACCATAAAGTTGATGACGGGGATGAGGGGCATCTTTAATCATGGCTTTTGCTCTGCTGATATATCAAAGGTAGAGAGATCAGACAGAGACAGCAAAGGAGTCAGTGATCTTTTCTGCAGTTAATGACACTTTGCAGAGAATTTCATCTGTAACCGAGAAGCTTGTGAACAACAGTAAGATACAGCAGTCAAGGATACTCCCTTTGATTGTCTAGTAGAACATCAGCACCTTCCTCTCCACGTCATTCCTCCTGAACACTCTGAGGAAGTGCATTCTCTGCTACTGAAGATGCAAGATTTGAAATTGTCTTTCGTCAAGGAGGTGAGATTACCCCCCTCCCCCAGTAAATAAATAAATAAAACATGCTTCTCTCTGGCTGTCATGCTGGGTTGAAGTCTTTTTACCCACATGAAAGAATCACACACGGAGAGAGAGGTAAGTAAAAATACAAAGGTTTTATTATAAAGAAAATTAACGAGAACGAAGGGCGCTGATCCAAACTGGGCCAGGGGGGTTAACTCCGATTCTAAAACAAAAGATAACGAGATGAATACAGTAAACTGAGAACCAGGAAAACACAGCAGGATAACGGTGGAGGAGTCTTACGGTATGGGGGGGGGGGGGGGGGGGGGGGGGGGGCAGGAGAGGGAGGCAAGTCAGGTCTGAGCTGGAGACTGTCTGGTGAAGAGGAGTAACTAATTAGTTAGTTACTATTTTCCACACAATCAGCCGGGTGAGAGATGCATCTACAGTGTAGAGTGGTAAATGTTGTGCTTTTAAGCTTAATATGTTACCTTTACTTATAACCAATAAGCTGTGATATGGGTTTTTGACAGCTTGTCAAAAATGCCCTGGGTTAAAGATGGCCTGTCCGTAGCTTTCTCTAGAATTGACTCACCGTCAAGTGAGCTCTGTTTTAATATTCTCATATTATGATTTCTTGGCCAACCGGGACATGCCATGTTAAGGGGTGTTCACAAGCAAACCTCAGAACGTTACGCCTCTTTCAGATACAGGATGTTCTGATTTGTGGCTAAGAAAATATCTGTCATGACGTTTAACATAACCTTAATTTATCTCTAATGAACACTGTGTCTGAGTGTAGATAATGATTCACTTGTTAACCCTTTAGGCGCCATAGTTTTTTCAGTAAAAAATGCATTTTTTATATCACTATTTAAAGAGTTGTAGCTTAAATCTGGTTAGAGATAGAGGAATATTGTAAATTAGAAACATCTTCAGTATGAGCCAAATTTTGTGATAGGAACAAATTCAGTCACATAATTTGCATATTATGACGTCATCAGGTAGCAGCCATATTGGATTGCATCACATTTGCAGATTTTTTAATGTTTTTGTCTTATTTCTTAGTGTTGTTATTGTTTATGATACATGTATACATATTCCTATGTAGACATATACAGTGGGGCAAAAAAGTATTTAGTCAGCCACCGATTGTGCAAGTTCTCCCACTTAAAATGATGACAGAGGTCAGTAATTTTCATCATAGGTACACTTCAACTGTGAGAGACAGAATGTGAAAAAAAATCCATGAATTCACATGGCAGGATTTTTAAATAATTTATTTGTAAATCAGGGTGGAAAATAAGTATTTGGTCAATAACAAAAATTCAACTCAATACTTTGTAACATAACATTTGTTGGCAATAACAGAGGTCAAACGATTACTATAGGTCTTTACCTGTCATGTCCCTGAGCAGAGGTGAGTTCTATCATCTCCTCTCACCAGAACCTGAGTTCATTCTCCGCAGGTGGGGAGCAGAGGGAACTACAGCTGCAGACGATTCCCTAATCAGGAACGCAGGTTTAAAAGGAGGACGGAGACACTTCATTTCGCCGGATGATTGTACCAGTTCAGGTAGCACCAGCCACTCGACCTTGAACCTTGAAACCTGTTTAACTCGTGTTTGGATTATTGACCTTGGATCGTAGTTTCGGATTTGGATTTGGATATTCCCTTATACTTGTTTGTCTCGCTCAGGATCACCTCATCATCATCTCACCCTCGCTGTCTCCAATTCTGGATTATTCTACACGTCCCGTCCTCCTCCGACGTTCCGGCTCGGATTTCCCTCTGCTGCCTCACTCTACGACATCTCTCATCCTCTGCTCAGCGTCCTCCCCGGCTACACTTCCTCTCAGCACCGACACCTCAAAGACTCGAGCCGTCTTGGCTCCTCAGCACAGGACTTCCCTGTATCAGTTCTTAGTTCCGTTTATAATAAAGACATTTTACTTTATTTTTTGGACTTGTGTGATGATTCTGCATGTCTTGGGTTAGGCACTTACCTCGAGCCATGACATTACCAGGTTTGCACACACAGTAGCTGGTATTTTGGCCCATTCCTCCACGCAGATCAACAAGCGTGTGTTTAGTGCCAGTGTTTATGAATCTATATGCTCTACAAACACATGGCAGTAGTTGTGGGGGTTTTAGGTGAAACTGGACAAATGACAATCATGTTTGTCACTGATTCAACCTAAAGGGTGAAACTAATATATGAGACAGACTCCTATGGGACTAGATTTGTGCCAATAGGATCAAGAAAAACACTTTGGAGAGCAAACAAATTTTAAGACATTGAGAGAAAAAACATTTGTTTCAAAAGAAAAACTTACGATCTGAATCAAATTCTTAAAATGATCAAGAAAATCACTTTGACGGTCAAACAAAAATTAAATAATTGACAGAACAAAAATATTGACTAAAGGAAAAAAACATGTTTCAAAAGTAAAACTTACGATCTGAATCAACTTCTTAAAATGAGTAACAAAGTATGTTTCCTTTTTCTGTTTGCCTCTATGTGTTTTTGTTATCAATGTCCTTAGTTTTGTTCTCGCTGCTCACAGCTTTGCTCTCACTACCAGATTTGCACTTACACTGTCTGGCTTTCTCCTTTGCAATCCCTGAGTTTTTGGTTGCAATTCTGACACAACCCTTTCGGGTGGGCGGGACTTCTGAGAAGTCCTCTCCCATAGGACAGTGGTTTCTCTTGAGTGACAGTTCAGTGACCTGGAAGTGATGTAGCCTCCAAGACATTTTTTTCCACCTGGTCAACAACATGAATTTTGAGCCCCAAACACGTTATTTCTGCTGTCTGTGGTGTCTACTGAGGATCTAAAGTGAGTATTGATAATATATTTTATCTTTTCTTAGTTAATCTGTAAGTTAAGCCACTTTTTAAGTTGGTTTTAACCAGACGTTAGCTCACTAGCTAGCTGCTAAGCAAGCCATTGTGCTAGCCTCAGGACAATGGTCTATTGTTCCAGAGAGATGTATTAAAAACTCATCTTAACATATTCATTACTGGTTTCATGGAATAAATTATTGCAGTTTATGTTAATAAGTTTGCTAATTTTTCAGGAACCTGTGGAACATCAGAGACTTTGCAGCTACTGGAGCTAACCTGTGTACTGCTAACTTGCTACAGAGGAAGCAGCAGAAAGCTGAGCTAACAGGCTGTTTTGCAGGTAAATACTCTTTTAGTGGAACTGCAGGACTTTTATGGTATAACTCAGACAGAATCTACATGAGCTATTGTGGGAAGACATTTAAACTACATTTACATACAGATACATGTAATTTTTATTCCATGTTACTTGGATGGGCTAAACAAGTTCATAGTTCTGCCTGCTCCTTTTTCAGTGAAACAAATGGATTTTATGATGTAACTCTGACTGAATAATTATCCAAGTGAGTATGTTTGATAATAAATTTCTTTCCAGTATACAGATCTGACATTTGTTTGTCAGAACAAGACAAATCAGATTCAATGTGCTTTCTTCATAGTTACCTCTATGAAGACCTCTGCATGCCCCCTCGACATCTTACCCTCATCTTTGTTTAAAAGTGCTTTTCAGTCCATCGGTCCCAGCGTGCTCTCTATAATTAATGCTTCTCTGGTTTCTGGTCAGGTCCCTGCTTACTTTAAGAACGCTGTGATCCACCCGCTTCTTAAAAAACCGAGTCTCGACCCCTCTCTCCACAGCAGCTTCAGACCCATCTCTAAACTTCCGTTCATCTCGAAGATCTTGGAGAAGGTTGTGGCTAAACAACTCACAGCTGCTCTTGATGAACATAACATCTATGATTGCTTACAGTCAGGTTTTCGTAGAGCTCATTCTACTGAAACAGCTCTTCTTAGGGTCTCTAATGACCTTCTGACTCACAGTGATGCAGGGGACTGTTCTGTTCTGGTCCTGCTGGACCTGACTGCAGCCTTCGACACTGTTGACCATCACCTGCTACTGGAGAGGCTGAGAGACGGATAGGCCTATCAGGAACTGCTCTGGAGTGGTTCTCCTCTTATCTGTCTGAGTACTCCATTTCTGTGGCCGTCTCCAAGTTTAGGTCCTCCACATAGGCGTCATTTTAACCGGGGACGCCGGGGACATGTCCCCGGCAAAATTTGTGATTGGCAGCTGTGTCCCCCCCCCCCCCCCCCCCACTTTCAAAAACGCCTGCTGATGAGGATTTTTGTTTTACCAGCTCAGATCTTATCAGGGGTCGGCAACCTGTTCCCATCAAAGAGCCATTATTACCCATTTCCCACGGTAATTCTGGACGGACCTTAATAAGCAGTGACTTAAGTGAAGCAGGCAGGTCGCGCTAGAGCATTTCGTTTAAAAATACGTCATAAATGTGTTCCCCCGTCCTTTTTATTTATAAAATATGAAGTAAAAACACACAATTTAATTTTCATTCATTTGTCATTAATATGTAGTCTACACCCGTGCGTTAAGTGGACCATCTTCCAGTAAACGCAAAGCATCCAGCCCACCTCTCCAAATGCGTAAAATGTGCATCGGCCGCTAGTTAGGCGCGTCGTGCGCACCATCAGCTGATCAGCCCAGACAAGAGCAGAGCAAATAGAGAAAGAATAGAGGATAATTGTGTCTGGATGTGGATGGAGATTACATTTTACAGCAGCCTGATCATCATTTAAATACGTAAACCATCACCTGGCTTCTAGTCCACGCTATCAGCATTATTTTAATTGATGTGTGTGTGTGTGTGTGTGTGTGTGTGTGTGTGTGTGTGTGTGTGTGTGTGTGTTTTCCACTTCAAACACTGGTCTAACCAACCAGACCAGCGTGTCCAGTAACATATTAATGTTACAATTAAACAGTTACACTTCATGTAGGCTAGGAACGTTTCACCTGCCGTGGCCCGACCGCTTCTGCTCCACATAAACTTTGTGCGTGATCAAATGTCTCTACGCGTCATGCGTCTCCATATTAGAGACGGGAACAAGCGTTGTTCAGCCAAAGTTTCATAATTTCATAAAAAGAACATTTTTCCAAGTGACACATCCCTCAGAGAGACCGGGTTTCTAGACTGTTTCAGTGGGAGGAAATCCTATCGCATGCGCGTGGTTCTGCACTGCGCTGGAACCCCAGATCTTCAGCTCACTGTCCACCGTGGGCGCTCCGAGCCACGCTGAACACAGTGTCCAGTATAAAGCTCTGATGTTCTGATGGGAATATTTTACCTCCGCGATGTGCGTTAACGATTAAAATGTCAGCTCATCCATGCGCATCCGTGTGCGTCGGGGTAATTCTTTCAAACCAAGCAACATCCTGGAGTTCATCTGTCAAAATAAATAGTCAAATGGAAATATATGTAACCTGCCGTTTAACTGTTTTGCCTTCCTGTGAAGATTTTTGCAAAGAGAAACAATTAAACTTGATTAACCCCAGAGCCACGCAGAGAACCATGCAGTGCGCATGCGGGAAGATTCCTCCCACTGAAGCGAGTGTTTTCCAAACTCTGTCTCTCAGAGAGACTTGTCACTTACAAAAATGTTCCCTGATTATGAAACTTTGGCTGAATAGTGCTTGTTCCTGTCTCCAATGTGGCGACACATCCAGGAGCTGAGGAGAATCCCAGAATCTCACATCCTCTTCAGCTCATAAAGTGCCGATATGATTACGCACAAGCATGACCGGTCAACCACCGCAGACCGGGTTGGACCTGTTCAGGTTTACGCAGACAATCTTTACATTTAGAATTGGCATACAGATGTAAAATTAATGCAGTAAAATATAAAGCATTTTATTTAAATATCCATTCATTATTTTATAAGCACAGAGAGCCGCATCAGATGGATGGAAGAGCCGCATGCGGCTCCAGAGCCGCGGATTGCCGACCCCTGTGCTAGCCTACTTTATTGTCCCCAGCAATTTTTAAACCCCACTCAAGTGTATGGTTATTGTCCCCAGCAATTCTGAAAACAAACTGACGCTCTTGGTCCTCCACCACCTCTCTTGCTCATGGTGTCCCACAAGGTTCTGTGCTGGGGCCTCTGCTCTTCCTCCTCTATCTGCTTCCTCTTCAGCGCATCCTGAGTTCCTTCAAAGGAATCTCCTACCATCTTTATGCAGATGACATCCAACTGTACATCTCCTTTAAGCCCCATGAGATGTCTAAGCTGCAGCTGTTACACACCTGCTTAGACTCTATCAAAGCCTGGATGGCTGGAAGCTTTCTTCAGCTGAATGAAGATTAGACTGAGATCCTCATCTGTGCCCCAGACAAGCTGGTTCCCAAAGTCAGAGACTCTCTTGGTCAGCTTGCTTCCCACACCAAACCTTCCATCAGGAATCTTGGTGTGACCTTTGACCCAGCTCTCACCCTGGATTCTCATGTCAGTTCTCTTGTTCGCTCTTCCTTCTTCCATCTCAGGAACGTTGCTAAGCTGAGTCCCATTCTGTCCCGCTCTGAACTTGAGACAGTTCTCCACACCTTCATCTCCTCACGCTTAGACTACTGTAACTCTCTTTTCACGTGTCTGAGCAGAACCTCCCTGAACCGTCTACAGGTGGTTCAGAACGCCTGTGCTCGGCTTCTGACCAAGTCCTCCAAACACACCCACATCACTCCGCTTCTCCTCCAGCTTCACTGGCTGCCAGTCAACTTCAGGGTTCATTTCAAGATCCTGGTTCTGGTCTATAGGGCCTTGCATGGACAAGCACCATCTTACATCGGTGATCTTCTAAGTCCCTACACCCCCAGCAGGTCCCTGAGGTCCAGTGATCAAAGCCTACTGGTTGTGCAGCACCAGGCTAAAGGTCAAAGGTGACAGACCATCTGCTGCTGTGGCCCCCCAGACTCTGGAACTCTCTCCCCCTGAGCCTGAGATCAGTGGACTCAGTGGTCTCCTTTAAAAAGCAGCTGAAGACTCACTTGTTCAAGCTGGCTTTTGTATGACCTTCTTCACCTCTCTCTCTTTATTCTGCTCTCCCCACCTATTCCACCTTCCTCAGGATCCACTGATTTCCCTCTTTCCTATTCACTCTCTCTCTTTCTTAACATTTTTTCTTTTAAATCGCAATAGCTTATTCTTGCTCATTTTAAATATATTTTAAACATTTTCGAAATGCTTTTTTTATATTTTTACAATTTTTATATTTTTTGTTTTTGTGAAGCGCCTCGTGATTTTTATCTTGAGAGGCGCTATAGAAATGATATTTTCTTCTTCTTTCTTTCTGTCACGTGTTCTGTATTCTCCATCAAAAGAATGTTATCCAGGGCAGATAATCAATAATGAGTTAAATACATGCTTTTAATTAATTTTTACATAAAAATATCTTTTAGACAAAAATATAGATTCTATTTATTTGTTCTTTCTTTTTAGATTGAAAACTACTGCATTGCATTACAATGGAAGTGCTACACGGCCACATGCATCAACTGCAGCTGGTGAGCTAAGACACACCATAGTGTACACAAAGTACACTGCAGACAAGGGATGTAAGAAAATATCAATATGACAATATATCGCGATATATTTTCCCAGTGATATTGTATCGATATTCTCAAACTGTGTCTCTAAAATATCGATATGGCAATATATCGTGATATTTTTTCCTGAGATATTACATCCATTTTCAAAAGCAGTGTATCTAATTTTTGGAAGAATTTACATGCAAACATTTGTGTATTTTCTTTGTTTTGGTGCACTTTAAATGTCGACCGCTAGTTGGCAGCAGTGTGCATTGGGTTTTGTTTCCACCATTGAAATTTAAATCTCGCTATTATGGTTCAGATAAAGCCGGGCGTACACTGTGCGACTTTTTCACTCGCAGCGTTCAGCTTCAGCTCACACTGTACGACTTCCTCGCAGGGCAGATCTCACGAGTCATGCGCTCACACTGCACGACCCAGTTCTCGGATGCGACCTGACTGCTCACACTGTACGTCTGGTAGCAACACGTCGGCCCTAAAAATGTGCTAAAAATAGCAGTTTTTACTCAACACGTCAGACTTTGTCTTGTTTTGCCTGTTGTCCTTCGGGAGTGCTGCAGGAGGACACACAGGGATTTATGGGGGTTGGATGAGGAAAACGAAATAAAGAAAGTAAATCTGTGTTTTGTGATCAGTTTAATTTGACATGAACACGACAAGCATGCTTTCTTGACAATCTTTGTGAGTAAAAAAAAACGTGTAGAGACAAAAATTAACAGCGTGTGTTATTAGGGAAATAGCGAGCGAGCGGCGTTGATGCAGGATTGCGCATGCGCCGTGAGCGGTTCTGATACATTTTGGGTCGCAGCTGCTCGCAGAGCCGCTTCAACAGTGCGATACCCTCACGAGGGACGAGCGAAATATTAAACACGCCAGAAGTCCGTGTGACCTCACGATTGCTGATCGGCAGCTGGTCACGTGGTGTTAATCACCTCTCGTTACCCCCTGTACACTACACGACCGCTCGGCGCAAAACTCGCCCCGATGTCGTGGATTCTTGCACGACTGGAAAATCGGCTCAAAAAAGTGAAAAAGTCGCACAGTGTACGCCCGGCTTAACTCATGTTATATATGTTAAGTATCAGTTTGGACTGTTTATTGAATATTCCTACAAAAAATTCAGTCAAAAATACACATCCCTTCTGCAGACCAATCCCACCTCATGTAGTTCATATGCTGTATAATAAACCCACAGTGATGGTTATGGATAAATATTTGTACTAATGGTAATCTTTTTCCATTCTTTACAGTTGACAAGCATATGGACCTATTGTCCGAGTCGGTGGTGGTGGATGCTCTACCATATCAGGAGTCTGACTAAGTACTTGTGCCTGAACCTCTCTGTGTCTAGTTCAAAAGACCTGAAAGACCTGCTTTAAGCAGGCACAGGTTAAGATTTTAAAAGAACCTGTAAGGTGAGCAACACAACACAATATAAATCTTTATTATTATTGTACACCGTACGGCTAGAATAAACTTGCATGCTCAGAAGCCACGTATGATTACATCGCCTACAGGTTGCCTGATGCTGAACTTCGGGCAGCTGCGTGTGACTGTACTCCCGTGGAACAACCGCCTGTGGGAGGAGTCGTTGTGTTGCTGTCAGGAGTTTGGGTTGGAGTCCTGGGTTTGTGTTCCCTTTAATCTCTTCCTTAGCCTTGCTAGTCACCATTGCAGAGCACCATGGAGAGGCTTACCTGAAAACTCTTCTCATGGGGCAGGCACATCCTCACACCTGTAACCCCATCCTTGAATAAAAGCTGGTAGCTGGTCACTCATCAGAGTTTTAACCCATATCTAGCCCATGACTCTGCCGTTTTTCAAACTTACGTTCTCATGTTCTATGCAGATCTATGGGAATTCTTTCCATGAAGCTCCTGATCACACAACCATACTGGCAGTCGGCTTACCCACTACCTTCTGCTCACCCGCTTGCAACTCATGCTGTCATTCTCCCAGACTTCTGGTTGTTTCGCCACCATTCTGCTGTCTCCCGTCTGCGCTACAATTTTAGACCGTAAGTACCTAAACTTTTCCTTTTGTAAGTCATTCTTTAGTCATTACTAACACTCAATTTTACCTCAGGGCCTTCTGATCTTTAAACACTAAAACCTGTGGCTCCATCTCTGTGGTGTTTCTCAGACTCTGTAAGCTACCTGCACAGTCTAAGAAAAACCTGACCTGTTGCCTCTTACTAACCTCTGCTCTTCCTCGCAGAAGCTTCTGGTTCCTGATCTCCAGCAGTTACCTCTTCAGTCATCCGTCAAACATTTTAATAAACTGTTTTTAGCTCATTTGTCTCCTGAGTTTCTCTGCATGAAGGTCAGGTTGTTGCAAAAATCATGACATCAGCGATTATTTTGCACCACTCTGTTAAACAGCTGATATTAATTTCAAGTGTATCTTTAAAAATACATTGAATGTGAAAGTGAATGAAAGGCATCCATTCAGCTTTCGGTGTCTAATGCAGGATTTTATGGACAGGCACCAAAACAGGAAATTTATAAATTGAGATTTATTTACTAAAGCAGGTAAACCGTAATAAAATACTATTGTTTAAAGTCCAGAGGAGGGAGGAAGGCTTTATAGCAGGGGTATCAATTCTAGTCCTGGATGGCTGGTATCCAGCACATTTTAGTTGTTTCCCTGCTCCAACACACTTGAATCAGTGGTTGAATTACCTGTGCAGCAGCTCTGCAGAAGCCTGTTAATTATCTGCTGACTGAAATCAGGTGTGTTGAAACAGAGTTAAAACTAAAACGTGCTGGATACCGGCCCTCCAGGCCCAGAAGTAAATACCCCTGCTTTATAGGCACAGAGAAATCCCATCATGATCCTGGAGACGGCACAAGGAGATGACGACATGAGTGTGCCCTCCCAGATCACACCAACACCACCTGACCACATGGAGGCATGTGTCTGTAAGAAAGAAAAACTGGTGATGTATGAGATCTAAACAAAATCTACGAACAAAATCAATTTTACAGTTGTTGAACCTGCTGAGCATTTCCTCCCCAAAGAGCAGCACAAAGGTGCAACTGGCTCAGAACCAGGGTGCTCCGTTATGCAGGTGGTCACCTCCTGCTGACACCTGAGGATTACCTACAACAAAGGGAAAACAGATATCAATAAGGAAATAATTAAATCAGAGCTAAAAGTTTAGTTTTAGTGTGACGTTTGAGATTGTGGGAAATAAATGTGGACATTATGATTTTCTATTGTGGGGTCAGTACCTTGGGCGTTTCTCTGCAGCAACATTTTGTCTGGCTGACAATGAAGTAGAAAAGTCACCAGTTGAGGCAGAGTTAGACTACATTACTCCAGCTAAGCTAAATGTAGCTAAACTAGACACTAGTCACCAGACTATGGTTACTATAGATTTACTAGAGAGTTACATCATAAAATCCATTCGTTTCACCGAAAAAGGAGCAGGCAGAACTATGAACTTGTTTAGCCCGTCCAAGTAACTTGGATAAAAAAATGCATATATATATATATATATATATATATATATATATATATATATATATATATATATATATATATATATATATATATATATGTGTGTGTGTGTGTGTGTGTGTGTGTGTGTAAATGTAGTTTAAATGTCTTCCCACAATAGCTCATGTAGATTCTGTCTGAGTTATACCATAAAAGTCCTGCAGTTCCACTAAAAGAGTATTTACCTGCAAAACAGCCTGTTAGCTCAGCTTTCTGCTGCTTCCTCTGTAGCAAGTTAGCAGTACACAGGTTAGCTCCAGTAGCTGCAAAGTCTCTGATGTTCCACAGGTTCCTGAAAAATTAGCAAACTTATTAACATAAACTGCAATAATTTATTCCATGAAACCGGTAATGAATATGTTAAGATGAGTTTTTAATACGTCTCTGGAACAATAGACCACTGTCCTGAGGCTAGCACAATGGCTTGCTTAGCAGCTAGCTAGTGAGCTAACATCTGCTTAAAACCAACTTAAAAAGTGGCTTAACTTACAGATTAACTAAGAAAAGATCAAATATATTATCAATACTCACTTTAGATCCTCAGTAGACACCACAGACAGCAGAAATAACGTGTTTGGGGCTCAAAATTCATGTTGTTGACCAGGTGGGAAAAAAAAATGTCTTGGAGGCTACATCACTTCCAGGTCACTGAACTGTCACTCAAGAGAAACCACTGTCCTATGGGAGAGGACTTCTCAGAAGTCCCGCCCACCCGAAAGGGTTGTGTCAGAATTGCAACCAAAAACTCAGGGATTGCAAAGGAGAAAGCCAGACAGTGTAAGTGCAAATCTGGTAGTGAGAGCAAAGCTGTGAGCAGCGAGAACAAAACTAAGGACATTGATAACAAAAACACATAGAGGCAAACAGAAAAAGGAAACATACTTTGTTACTCATTTTAAGAAGTTGATTCAGATCGTAAGTTTTACTTTTGAAACATGTTTTTTTCCTTTAGTCAATATTTTTGTTCTGTCAATTATTTAATTTTTGTTTGACCGTCAAAGTGTTTTTCTTGATCATTTTAAGAATCTGATTCAGATCGTAAGTTTTTCTTTTGAAACAAATGTTTTTTCTCTCAGTGTCTTAAAATTTGTTTGCTCTCCAAAGTGTTTTTCTTGATCCTATTGGCACAAATCTAATCCCATAGACTCCTTCCATGCAATTCCAGGTATTTCAGCATTTGTGTGTTATAACTGTGATGATAATGGCTTACAGCTGATGAATACCCAATAGTCAAAATCTCAGACAATTAGAACATTGTGAAAAGTTTCAAAACTCTGTGTCCCACTCTAATCAGCTAATGAATTCAGAACACCTGAAAAGGGTTCCTGAGCCTTTAGATGGTGTCTCAGTCTGAGCTGGATTACTGACATTAATGGACTTTTGCACCATTGTTCCTGTTTCACCTGAACACATTTCAAGGGTTGGTTTAATGAATGAAGCACAGTCATGCAGCAGATGGGCACATTAATAAAGTACTGAATAACAAATTTAAATTTCAGAGCAAGATATCAAAATGATCCTGATCCAAAAACAGACAAGGACGACAGGCAAGCAGCAATTACTAGATGAAAAAGAAGATTAACGGTGGAAAATAGAAAACAAAAGATGAGCAGTGCTTAATAGCCCAGTGATCACCATCTGACAACCCACAAACCTTGTATCACAAGCTTATCTTATATGGCCTGCAAACCTTTAAATTATTAATAAATTACACACAGGCAAGCACAGAAATCCATTGTACGCTTGTTCAGAAAGAAGTAATGAAGGCAGTGCTTGGTGAATCAGAATGCTTGCTCTCAAACACATGGCCAGGCCTGACTCAGGAACACATAAAGCTAAAATATGTCTGGCACAGTGGCTGGTTCATTCAGTGCTACCATACTGGAGACCAAAGCTCAACTCACACATCTCTCTCTCTCTCTCTCTCTCTCTCTCTCTCTCTCTCTCTCTCTCTCTCTCTCTCTCTCTCTCTCTCTCTCTCTCTCTCTCTCTCTCTCTCTCTCTCTCTCTCTCTCTCTCTCTCTCTCTCTCTCTCTCTCTCTCTCTCTCTCTCTCTCTCTCTCTCTCTCTCTCTCTCTCTCTCTCTCTCTCTCTCCCCCCCCCCCCACATAAGTCTTTACAAACTATTTTTCCCTCATATCCTGTCCAGCTGTGAAGTAATCAAAATTGATGTCTGAGTGCCAAAGACAAGCCTTATTCTCACAGGTGGAGATTTAGCTATAATGCCCTGCCTGATATCAAAACTTTATTAGAAATGCTTTTGGTTGTTTAAAGTGACAATGTGTAGTTTTTTGTTGTTAATCTCTGGAAATATCCATCAAAATCCTGTTGAAAATCAGTTAAATGATGCCTAGGGGTTGAAAAGTGTTGGCGGCTTCATAAAAAATGACCAAAACAAATTGGGTTTAAAATGCATTAGCACGAGTCTAAGTCTCTGGGGGATGCCATATTAGATGCCATGTTTCCTTCTACAGGAGATCACGCAGAGAAAAAAAAACGTGTTTATTGATCACACCCTCTACAAGAAGTTTACATGAAGAGCTCTATGAACACACCAAATGCAAGCAGCTAGGTGTAGCTGCAAAAGCATCTTAGTTGACATCTTTTTTCATCTTTGTGCACATGTGTGAGTGACTGTGTAGCAAAAACAAATATGGCCTGTTATCAATGCGCAACATACACATTCAAAAGTTTACGGGCAAAATCCCGATATCTAAACACTTTAACATCTACAGAGAGGAGGAGGTTCAGAGAGAAACTTTGAATGTGGATTGAAGACAAAACTGAAGTTATTTCAAGCCTGTATGTGCTCTGGCTTTTTTCTTCTCCTGGCCCTCACAGACCACAGTTGCTTCTGCTTTGCTCCCTTATCTTTTTTTCCCAAGGCTCTTTTTGTCCCATCTGCCTACAGAGCGCTTCTCTGCATTTCCTCTGGAAACCACCATTTTTCAGAAATGGATTTAATTAATTGGTCATTCAACGTGATTGATAAGATTTTTTCTACGATGAGAACGGAGGAGGGGGCTCCCACTTCCCCTCACGGGACACACGCAGCGGGATATTTGCTCGATTCCTGGAAGGAGTGGAAGGTCATCTGTCTCTCTCAGCTGTCCATTGAGGATGTCGAAGATATGTGGATATTTGGCCTGATGATCACTGGATTTCTTCTGATTGGAGTGGGAGGATATCTGGTATTCCGAAAAATTGGGATGACGGGAGTGATTGGAGGGCGACCCGCACCCATGGACGGCACCGTCCGGGCGGAGACCTCACAGAATGGGATGTTACTCGAGGTGAATCGTAAGCTGGACAATGTCTTAGCTGCGTTACCGGTGTTAGTGAGCAAAATGGATGTCATCTCGGAGAGGGTCACCCGACGGTGTGGAGATGTTTAGTAACCCAAATTGGCTTCACTGAAGGACTGGAATGACCAGTTACAGACTGAAGGCAGAGGGAAAATGATCTCTGCCTGACCCAAACACAGTCTTGTTATCCTAATCTGACGCCAATGCAGCCTTGAAGCTGCAAATATTCATCCACCACGAAGGAAGGAATGCAGACAGATGCTGTGGAACCCGTCCTACCCCCCACCCCGCCTTCAGATTGTGGACTTCACAACGAGGCCATCAACCTGCAGGAATGTGCTCTGCGCCCCTCCCAAGATCTCTGTCCCTCCTGTGGACACAGTTGGCTGAGCGCCGCACATGGCTGCTGGCCCTGGAAAAACAGGATCCCAGCCCCCCCTTGTTGCAAATCTGCTACTTTGGAACTTAAAGGGTTACTATTGCTACCAACCACAAGTTGATATGGTGTTGTAACATCCAGAAAGGGTCAATTTTGACCTTCATATTGACCACACAGTGACTGGTCACCTACAGAATAGTGATGGGAATTCCAGCTCTTTTTAGAGAGCTGGTTCTTTTGGCTCAGCTCACCAAAAAGAGCCGGCTCTTTCGGCTCCCAAGTGGCTCCTCAGATTTTCTGTTGCATAGAGTACATTCATAACCAAAATAATGCAAAATTTTATGTAAAATGATTTACTAAAGTAAAAATTATGCAATTTTTCAAATATTTATCATTTCTATGGATTTAATAACTGAACACTTTAAGAAATCTCCACTTTCCGACTGTTGGCACTCATTTTCTCACCGTCTTCGTCGCACACTCCTCTCTCTCGCTCGCCTTTTTCCTCCTCCTCATTCCCTCTCGTCTCGCTCCCCCCCCCCCCCCCATGTGCTCTGCTGTGAGTCTGAGTCTAATCCTCCCTCTTCCCCGCCCCTACTGCTCTGTGTGTGGACAGTCTGGACACGCAGTCACACATGTTGACCAATCGCCTGTAGCTTTTACCAAAGCAAGAGGGGAGGGAGGAGGGGAGGGGACGGCTCCCAATGAAGAGCCGGCTCCCGTCGTTCACTTCAAAGAGCCGGCTCTTAGAGCCGGTTCGTTGGCGACCGACACATCACTACTACAGACATAATTACACTATCTAGGTGGAGTTTCTATTCTATCTTCTAACACCCAAAATATTCTGCAGTGCTTGTTGACAGTCCATGAAGACAAGATTGCCCAACTAGGTCTCCAAACAAAAGCTGTCCTCATCTCAGACTGCTGGATTCCACACTCTAAATGAAAAGTGAACTTTTACAACTCATACGTTAAATAAGTTAAGTAATCATATGGTTGAATGAACCAGATGCTGTATGAAATGTTTGAATAATCTGTGCCTAATTCAGTGAAGTTGAAATGAATATTGTCCTTACGTCAAGCCATCCATCCATTGTCTGAACCCGTTTTGTCCACGTAGGGTCGCGGGGAGGGACTGGTGCCTATCTCCAGCGGTCAATAGGCAATCAGGCGGGGTACACCCTGGACAGAGAGCCAGTCCATCGCAGGGCAACACAGAGACACACAGGACAAACAATAATGCACACACACACACACACACACACACACACACACACACACACACACACACACACACAAGGACAATTTAGACAGACCAATTAATCTAACAGTCATGTTTTTGGACTGTGGGAGGAAGCCGGAGTACCCGGAGAGAACCCACGCATGCACAGGGAGAACATGCAAACTCCATGCAGAAAGATCCCAGGCCGGGAAGCAAACCCAGGACCTTCTTGCTGCACCCAGAATTCACAATCTCTTCCAGATACAAAGGTTCTGATACACATCTACTTTACACCACCTACAACACACATTCCATCAGTGCATATACACTCCATCGCATATCATTATTCATAGCTTGTCATGTATTATAATTAGTTTAGAATTTTTTTTAAACTATATACTTGACTCTGCCCCAATAATACGAAGTGTGTTTATGGTCCCTGAACAAGCAAAGGATCCTAAATTATTCTGGTTAAACATTCAAAGATCAATCAGGTTGACATTTCATATTTATATGGTATCATCACATCTTATTGGTGATGATTAAATATGCAGTCCTTACGCTATAAAGCCTAACGCTACATATTGCTCCCTCCATGATTGCTCACACAAATTCATTTGGATTTTTTATTTTTATTTTTTTTTACTTTGTTTTATTTCTTTAGGTACAGCATTGTGGTATTCGGAGAAGTTTATTGTTTATTTAAAAAGTAAAAAGTACACTGTCCAGCCAAAAGAAAGTCAATACTAGGGTTTTCCTAAGCAAACACATACAAAGATAATGGATAGTTACTGCAGGGTGATTATCTTGCAGTTGGCAACAAGTTATTTAACCCCAGCTGGTGCAATGAGCTGCTTCTCATTTGACCTAATTCTGATCATATATCTGACCAATATCGAACCTTCCATTTTTATCCAAAGTCCTTGAGAAAATAGTGGCCAATCAACTACGTGAGCATCTAAATATTATTGATCTGTTTGAGGAATTTCATTCTGGTTTTAGAGAGTATCACAGCACTGAAACTGCATTTGTGAAAGTTACAAATGATATTCTCATGGCCTCAGATAAGAATCTTGTGTCTGTTCTAGTCTTGTTAGATCTCAGTGCTGCCTTTGACACAGTTGATCACAATGTTCTTTTAGAAAGGCTTCAACATGTTGTAGGGATCAAAGGAACAGCGCTAGGCTGGTTTAAATCATACCTGTCTGATATGTTTCATTTTGTAAATGTACATGACAAATCTTCATACTCCAGAGTTACTTGTGGAGTACCACAGGGTTCAGTCCTTGGACCAATTGTTTTTACTATATGTATGCTTCCAACTGGTAAAATCATTAGACAGCATGGGATAAACTTCCACAGTTATGCTGACGATACTCAGTTATATTTATTCATTAACCTTGATTAACCTAATTGGTTAGGTAGATTACAGGCTTGTCTTGAAGACATAAAAAATTGGGTGACTCAAAACTTTCTGTTAGGAGCAGAACTTGGGGACCCGTGAAGACAACACACACAGTAAGGCAATTTGAACAAATTTATTATGAATGGAGTCTAGGAGGGCTAGGCTGTGATACCCAGAATAAGGACCAGGCAGAGGTTTGGTCGGGCTGAAGCAAGGGTCAGAGCCGGTGAGATCCGTGACGAGAACAGGAGGGGTGATCCAGAGGCAGAGCCCGTGTAATAGGTCAGGAGTACAGAAAATCAGAAGCTGCAAGAATCCAGTCAGGGAGTGGGCACGTGGGTAGGTCGATGGTGAGAAACAAGGTCAGGATCGTTGGTTCAAGCAGGGGTTCAAAGTGCTGGAGAATATAATGACAAAAGTGTTCAATAATCTGGCAGGGAACTGGTGGCTGGCTGGTGAATATATAGCTGTGGAACCAGGTAAGCGGGATGAGGTGATTGCGTGGAGCAGGTGAAGTAGATTAGGGTGCTGATGGCTTGGCTGAGGGAGTGGAGCTGGAGTGCTGTGGGCTGGGGCTCGTGACACTTTCTGCTTTTAAATCAAGACAAGACTGAAGCTCTAATCTTTTGACCTGAAATTCAGAAAAGTAAATTGCTTAGTCAATCACCTGGCCTGAACGGGCATTACATTAATCTCAGAGAAAAAAGGAACCTTGGTGTTATCTCTGACCATGACATGTCATTCAAATCCCACATTAAATATGTTTGTAGGGTTTCCTTCTTACACCTTTGGAATATTGCTAAGATTAGAAGCATCCTTTCCAGGAGTGATGCTGAAAAACTAGTTGATGCATTTATTACATCAAGATTGGATTACTGTAATTCATTACTCTCAGGAAGTCCACAGCATGTAATTAAAAGTTCTTCAGCTTGCCCCAAATGCTGCAGCTAGAGTTCTGATGAGAATTAAAAAGAGAGATCATATCTCTCCTGTCTTAGCTTCCCTACATTGGCTGCCTGTTAAATTCAGAATAGATTTTAAGATCCTTCTTCTCACATATAAAGCTCTTAATAATCAAGCTCCATCATACATCAGTGACCTGATTGTTCCATATGTTCCTAACCGAGCACTTCGCTCTCAGACTGCAGGTTTACTGGTGGTTCCCAGAACATCTAAAAATAGGATGGGAGGCAGATCTTTTAGCTATCAGGCTCCTCTCTTGTGGAACCAGCTCCCAGTTTTAGTCTGTGAGGCAGACACCTTGTCTACTTTTAAGACTATGCTTAAAACATTTTTATTTGATAGGGACTATGGTTAAAATCTGATGTTAGCCCAGAACCGGACAAGTGGGGGAGTGGTGGGAGGTAGATAATACAGTTGGTAAAGATAGCTCTCCCTTGCCCTGCCTCCAACATGCCTCCATCTAAATGGCTAGGTTATCAAGCATTATCTCTGTAGCTGTGTTGCTATAGGCTTAGATTGCTGGACGACATACAGACCACTTTCCACAATCGACTACTTTCTTCTACAATTTCTCTCTTAATTGCATTATTTCCGGCTATTCCAACTGTTTATTTTTTCTCAAAGTGTTTTTCTTCTCCACAGAAGAAGCTGCAACAATGTTCTGCTGAGCTGGGGTAGCCTCATGATCGGGGCCATCGGCTTGAACACTGTTGCTAACCACTAAAACAGTCTCCCTCTCCTGATAGTACAGTTTTTTTTTACAGACGTTAGGACCCATTTCTCAATACTTAGGTCACATTTGCAAAACTCTCCATACAGTGTGCACAACAGAAGTCTATGTGGGCCAAACTGAGGATCAATTATCATTGCTTTGGCACAAAATGCATTGAGTGACTACATCTCTCAAATGTCATGAAGTCCCCTCTCACTCAGACACAACAACTGCCAAAAATCATTGTACTAACAGGACATTTTGCACTTGCTTACATACTGTTCACAAAACTGTAAAACTTATGTTCAAAACAATAACATACTGCAAAACTGAATATGACAGCAAAATCCAACAGCAATATGTTATTGAAACATGAATGCAGTTTAACCAGCCACAGCTGGAAGGGTTGTGCTAGGCGAGGAAAAGGATGTGGACAGACAGAATCAGCCAACATATATAATTGTATGGGACAATGTGGCATTTCACCACTCCCATGCAGTCACAGAGTGGTTTGTGGCCCATCCCAGAATGGAGTCACTTTTCCTTTTTTTTTTTTTTTTTTTTTTTTAACCGTGTCCTGTCTGGCTGTGAAGCAAGCAGAATTGATGTCTGAATGCTGGTAACAAGCCTTACAGATTTACTCTCAGGTGGAGAATCAAAGCGTCTGCTTTAAGTGTCATGCCTGATACTTCAAATTTTATTGTTATTGTTTTTGAATGCTTTGTAATTCTGACCAGACACGGAGACAGAGGTGAAAGAGAAAGGAAAAGACAAATGGTAGGAAGGGGGGGGGGTCCACAAAAATAAACAATAATGAACAAGAGTCTGCTTCCAGACCTGCAGAAAGAGAAGAGCAGAAAAAAATGGGACACACAACAATACATCAGGATCAAGCTATCACTGCGTCAACGTGATGATGAAATATAAAATCAACATTGTTTAACTGAACAATCACACGATAATAAATCATAGTGCATTTAGTGGCAACGACAGCCTTAAGACAAGTGTTGAACGTGCCCAAGCCCATACTTTTGAGAGCACCATGTGAGCACCTGTGTGTGTACACGCGCTTGTTTATGTAAGGTTTCTCTATAGGAGCGTCCAATAGAGAGTGTGAGGGACCACAGATCTGCCCCAAAGATGCGTAGGAGACGGGGGGAGCTCCAAGTCCCAGAGATCCAGGCGCTGCCCCAGAACACAGGAACCCCAAGGGGACTGCAACCAGAGAGGCCCCCCGCCCCCCTCGAGAGGCGCAGAGGATCGCCCCGGGGGGCCACAACCAGCAGCCGGCAGAGTCCCGGGAGATATCAGAGGCAAGTCCACAGGCCCGCCCGCCGCCTCCCACCCCCTAGCCGGCCGAGCCCGGGACCCAGCGACCCGGGACTCAGGGGCGACCACCCCCGCCGGGGACCCAGCAGAGCCCAGGGACCCAGACCCCCAGGCAGCCACCGGGATTGACCAGGCAGGCGTCAAAGATCTTAAACCCCCTGACCCGGGAGCCACGAACACTCAGGCAGACCAAGGCACCACACCCCACACCAGGTGTGGCAGGGGGAGGGGGGGAGATCTATATCATCAAAGGAGGTCCCAGGAGAGGGGAGGAGTCAAAGGCCCCACCTGACATATACAGTCATACACAAACACAGTCACACACTCCCTCCCTCATGCTCACACATACATATACAACCAAAGACTTACAAAAATGCACACCAGACATCCACTCATGCTCCCCATACACACACTATTCACTCTGGTCCTGGTACTGCTGTACACTGGGTACAACCATTACCGGTTACCAGAGTTTAACCCTTTCTGCTGGGGTGCTGATGAGTAGGCTCACCCGCCCAACGCTGAGCACAGCAACCTACCACCCCAGACCCCAACCAGACGGCCAGATCTCCCTCCTAGCCTCCAGCCCCAGGAAGCCAAGCAACAACAGAGGTGTGCTAAGACCCCTAGTCTCCCTCCGCCTGCTCCATTATAGTGTTGTGTGTTGATGAGGTGTATTCCATGGCTGTGGTGAGTGGGCAGTGCAGGCATTGTCTGGCCTATGCCAGCTGATGCCACCGTACCACCCCACTTACAGCCACAGCCCTCAGTGTCTAAGTGCAGTTTAAAATTGGAAGTGGGCACCGGCACTCGGGAGGAGGCTGAGAAATCCCCCTGCCAAATGCCGTTGAATGTGCTCACTCCCAAGGCCCTAAGTGTGTGTTTGTGTGGAATGTCGTCAGTGGAAGTGTATAAGGTGCAAATAAAATTGGGGGGCAGGTTGCCACAGGAATGTGGAAATGGGGTCCAGACCCGCTCTCCCTGACTTGTCCATCCCCCAAGGTCCTATGTGCATGTTTGTGTGATGATGTGAGGGAGCAGGAGGAGAGAAATATGCGGGGATGGGGAGGAACGGCTGGGGGTTGGGCTGGTTGGAGTCACTTTTCCTCCCATCTTACTCTCCATTCCTCAACCCCATAGAGGAATTCTTTGCCTCATGGTGGTGGAAGGTGTACGACCATCATCCACATGATCAAATGTCCCTTCTGGATGCAATGCATGCTGGATGCCTGGACATATCAGCAGTAGATTGCCAGGGATGGATCAGGCATGCCAGAAGTTTCTTTCCTAGGTGTATTGCCCTAGATGACATAAGATGTGATGTGGATGAGAACCTGTGGCCAAATGGAGAAGACTGAGTAGATTAGCATATTGATTCTGTATCAGTGGATGTTGTGTTTACAAAGTCTTGTGTTTTGGAAGTACTTAGTGCAAAAACAAATACCATTAAAAATAAATGAACAACATGAAATATTGACTAATTCTGCATCATGTCTGATTCATTCCAGTAACATCTATTGGAAGTATGAACAGAGATGTGTCCTTGCTTTACACAAGAAAATGTAACGCTACATGTTGTTAGTGTTTTTTAGGTCTTTGTTTTGTGGGTGACAAAGTGTGTTTGTCGGCTGTCAACCTTTGCTAGTGTTCTGGAGGAATATGTTTATCTGAGACCTGGATGAAGTGTTTTGGTGGTTGTAGTGCATTTTGAATGTGAAATGAACTGTTTAGCCAAGCTGAAACTCAGTTAGAAGAACTGTGTGAAGTGTCTAGCAAAAGTGACATTAGTATTGAGAAATGGGTCCCAACGTCTGTAAAAAACTGTAACACGTTACCTTGAAATATGCTAATACTAGTTTACCTATTGAATTTCTTATAGATTCACTAAGATAAATACAATAAAATTTATCTTACTAAATAGAAAATTTAGTAAGAAATCACAATGTAGCCATAAAAACACTATTTGGTATTTAATTGTTGTGTGTGTGCGTGCGTGCATGTGTGCGTGCGTGCATGTGTGCGTGCATGCGTGCGTGCATGCGTGCGTGTGTGTGTCTGCTCGGTCTTCTCGATCCCCAGTGAGTCATGGAGGATGGCTGCTTATACTGAGCCAGGATTCTCTTGAGGTTTCTTCCTGTTAAAAGGGAGTTTTCCTCTCCACTGTCGCTACATGCTTGCTTAGTATGAGGATTGCTGTGAAGACTCTGACACTAGTCAGTGACTTGATGTAACCTGCTGGGTTCCTTATATAGAAAACTTTTTACTGATTGACTTAATGAACTGACCTGTATTGGAATGTTTACTATGTGAAGTGCCTTGAGACGACTCCTGTCGTGATTTGGTGCGTTATAAATAAACTTGAATTGAATTGCTCATATTTGTCGAATCCACAGTAACATGCTAGCCTCCTTTGGTAATGAGAAATGGCCATGGAAAGCAGCTCTCCGATGGTCATTGCTCTCCATTTTAAACTGTTTTTCAAGTCAGTACATGTCGAAAAAAGACATTTAATTGGAATAGGGAGGACTTGGGTTTGTCTCTGTTTGTGAGCAACCTTGTGTTGCTACATAGTAGGTACTTAATCCAGTGGGGAAAATCTTACTGACTTTAACAGCTGAGATGTCATGATTGTTAATAAAATCCAGAGTTGTAATTTTTAATCTGCTTTAAAAGAATAAACCTTGTTTGTGTTTTGTTGTGTTCACACACAAAATAACCAGGAAGTAGGATGAGTTGTGTTTAAGCTGTAAACACAGTAAAATGCAGTTTGTTGTGCTCATTTAAGGTGTTGAAGAGACAAAGGAGAGTAAATTTAAAGAAGAGTGTTGACTGCCAGTTTAAAATGTTAACATAATTCTGTGCACAAATAACTGAGTAGCAATATGTATGGTAAGTCAGAAAATAGACCCAAATGCTTTGAGAACAGTTGAGTAATCATGTAAAAGCACTAGAATTGAGTGGTTTTCATGCAATGTCAAGGAAATAATGTGTTGAAGTTTATGTTCAACTCTGAAAATGCAACGCATCTGATGGTTATATGTAATTTAGAGAAAGTTACACTAGTATTGTGGATTGTATTTGTGTAAAGACGATTCAAGAAGCAGATGAGGTGGTCATTGCTCTCCGCCATACTGTTTTTCAGATCACGTTCATCACTGTTATATCAGCCCCAACCAGGGGGCTGTAGCATTGGTTTGATCTGCAACAAAGAGAGGAGAGAGGTAGAAGAGCATCTGCACACACACACGCACATAGAGAGAGAGAGACAGAGAGAGAGAGAGAGAGAGAGAGAGAGAGAGAGAGACAGACAGAGACAGAGACAGAGAGAGAGAGAGAGAGACAGAGACAGAGACAGAGACAGAGAGAGAGACAGAGACAGAGACAGAGAGAGAGAGAGAGAGAGAGAGAGAGAGAGAGAGAGAGAGAGAGAGAGAGAGAGAGAGAGAGACTTTTGTAGGTAAGCCATGCCAGTATTGCCCTGGGATACTTTTACCATTAGAAGCTACCTTATCATTTAATGTTAAAAAAATGTGTGGAAACATTTTTCCAGAGGCTCTAACCAGCTGCAGGCTGAAGCATTGTTACACACCAGTACAGTGCCCATCTGGTGACATTGTGCCAAAAAAAAAATGAATAAAATAACTCGTGGCGATGTCTTACCGATGTGGAAGGGATGCACAGGGTGTGTTCCAAAAATGTCTTCTCCAAGTCATGGACAAGGTCCTGCCATAAGTGGAGGAGTTTAAGTATCTTGGGGTCTTTCTCACGAGTGAGGGAAAGCTGAAACAGGAGATAGATAGATGGATTGGTGCTGTGTCTGCAGTGATGTGGGCGTTGTACCGATTTGTCATGGTGAAGAGGGAGCTGAGCCGAAAGGCTCTTGATTATCCAGTATATTTACGTCCCTACCCTCACCTATGGTCATGAGCTTTGGGTAGTGAACGAAAGAACGAGACTGCAGACACAAGAGGCTGAAATGAATCTTCTCCACAGGGTGTCTGGGCTCTCCCTTAGAGATAGGATGAGCAACAGGTTCTTACCCCCGAATTGTCGAAAAATGACACTGGGTGACCAAATGTTTGTTTCTGATGCGTCCTAACGCGTTGGGAGGCAGCGCGCTGTGCCGGAGCAACGGTTCCAGAGGCCCGCAGTAAAACGCACCTTTCACCGACATTTACTTCTAACCTCTTGCTTTTTAACCTTCTCCTAACCCCATCCTAACCTTAACCCTGTTGCTCATTCTAAACTTCCCATTAACTGTGTTTGAGAGGGGCGTTACAATTAGAGACAACGTTTTGAGAGTGTAAGAGGGTTAAGGTTAGGATGAGGGTGAGGGGAAGGTTAAATAGCAAAAGGGTAAATGTCAGAATTCTGTGAGATCTTTATTTTGCCGCAGCCGTCAGAAAACGACACTCTGGGACAGCGTGTTGGCTCAGGACACGTGTGCCCAACGCTTCGGAAACAAACTCTTGGTCATCTAGCAACATTTTACGATGCTTCAGGTGTGGGAACATGTTGGGATGAGAAGCTCGGTCATCCGGGAGGCACTCAGAGTAGATCTGCTGCTCCTCCACATCGAGAAGAGCCAGTTGAGGTGGCTCAGGCATCTAGTTTGGATGCCTCCTGGGGATTTCCAACTGGGAGGAGACCTAAATGTAGACCCAGGAAACACTGGAAGGACAATGTCTCTCGGCTGGCCAGGGATTGCCTTGGGATTCCCCTGGAAAAGCTGGCCCAAGTGGCTGCGGAGAATGAAGTCTGAGCCTCTCTCCTCTGGCTACTGCCCCTGCAACATGACCCCACATAAGCTGAAGAGAATAGTTTTATTTAATTAATCCAGTGACTCAGGTGGTCCGGTCTTCCTCCTTCAGCACTATTGTCTGGTTTTGTCTTGTGCAGTGGTCTGTTACAGTTGATTTCTTTATTGTGCATTCTGCTTCTTGTTTGGCTGCTCTGGTGTAGCTTCGACTTGTTTCTTTCTCACACTCCTTTCCATGTTCGTGTGCTGAGTTGGTGTCCGCTTCTCTTATCTATATTTATAGCAGCGTTTGCATGGGAGTTCGAATGACTCCACACTTATATCCTGCTGACATTTTGTCCTTTGGGTGTACTAGTCTTTGTCGAACTTGTGTTTGGTTTTGTTGGTGTGTTTATGTTTTGTTTTTTCATTGTTGCTATTATTTGTTCTGTAATGCCTTTGATGTATGGAACAGTTATCACTGGTTTTCTGGGGCCTCATTTATCAAACAAACGTACGCACAGATTCCTGCGTTTTTCGTGCTTAGGAAATATCCCATGCGTTGTGTGTTTTCCATCGTTTGCACTTGTGCGTAGAAACGTTCCTAAATTTAAGAACATCTTTGACCGTGCGTACGCACAGCATCTAGTGGCAGAACGGGGGAACCGCAATACTGAAGGTCTCAGTCATCCACGCATGTTCCTCATACACAAATTATATTTGCCCAGCATGTAAATATGTCAGTGGAAAAACAGCTGTTGCGCATTATTGGTGCTAAAACCAATAAAAGACACCTGTGACAGAAGGGAATCTAACATTATATTATGACTAATGTGTGTTATTTAAGAATTTTACAGACTCTAGAGGGAACGTGTTCTTCATGAGCACACTGATCTCAAAGGAAATCCTTCTGCTATGCTGTGATTGGGGAACCTTTGTGGCACAACAGACAAACCTCACGAATCTGATTCCAATTCATATTTTATTTGACAACTACAAGAACCCCCCAGAACCTCCTCTACTCCCTGATCGCACATGTGTTGTCAAGGCAACCAGACTGAATGACAGCTCAGAAAAGGCTGAGGCTGCACTCTCAGACAACATTTCTATGAACCTAACTCCAAACAGAACAACTCCTTAAACCTAAATGAGAACCCATTACGCTATGATTTATCAAATCCATTTTTTATCTATGTTCACCATGTGAAGTGCCTTGAGACGACTCTTGTCGTGATTTGGTGCTATAGAAATAAACTTGATTTGAAATAGAATTATTTCTAGTCTTTTGTTAAATACCTTGGTCATGTAGTCTCTGAGAATGGCATTGCCACTGATCCAGATGAAATTGAGGCTCTTGTCTCATGGCCAGTGCCCCAAAACCTGAGGGAATCACGATCATTCCTTGGCTTCGCAGGACATTACCAAAGGTTTGTTCATGGATACTCAATGATTGTGAAACCTCTTAAGGATCTCACCTCTGGTTATCCCCATCACAGAAGCAGCTCCAGACAAAGGCTCAAAACAGAACCTACCTGGACCCTAAGAAGCCATTTGGAGGAAGGTGGTCCCCAGAGTGCCAAACAACCTTCGTAACAGTAATCCGCAATCTCACCTCTCATTTGGTTATGGCCTTTGCTGACCCTCAAAAACCATGCATCCTCCACACAGATGTCAGTTCTACTGGTCTGGGTGCCATTTTGTATCAGGAAGAGGATGGAGTGATGAGGATTATTGCATATGCAAACCAAGGCCTCTCAAAGAGAGAAGCAAAATATGCAGCTCACAAATTAAGGTTTCTGACATTAAATGGGCTGTGACCAAAAAGTATTATGATTACCTTTATGGAGCACAGTTCACTGTAGTCACCAACAGCAATCCACTCACCTATCTTCTGATGACTGCTAAGCTTGATGCCGTAAGCAATTGATGGCTTTCTGCATTATCTGCTTTTGATTTCAGAATCCTTTATATGGCTGGCAAGCAAACCACTGATGCAGATGCATTGTCTCGCGCACCACAGGGGGAGCTGATTGATGACTGTAAATCTCAGAAAGAACTAGAATGGATTACCAAGCTCACCCAACAGCATCTGGAACCATCTTGTGTCCTCCACGACAAATAAACAGTGAGAGCCATTTCGGAGCAATGCTTGCTGCATGTCTCAGAGGTTATCAAAGCTGGTCATGCCCTGATATTGTCCTTCTCAGCAGACGTGGATTGTCTCCCAGACAATTTTGTGGATCATAAGCAGTTAGCCTCTTCTATGATCCCTCAGCTCTCATCCGCAGACATTACTTTCAAGCAGTGCAAGGACCTCACTATTCACTACATCATCAGGCAGCCAGAGAGCGGAGAGCCATCACCGCCACAGGTGAAAGAGCTTCTCCCTGATTTACCTCTCTTCCTCAGAGACTTGAAAAAAATTGGAGTTGTGCAGTGATCTTCTTGTCAGAAGGAGACAGATTGGAAACGAGGTCACTTGCCAACTGGTGTTGACAGAAGAGTGTTGAGCCACTCTCCTCCGCCAACTTCATGATGAGATGGGCCATTTAGGTGTGGACAGGACTCTGCATTTGGTCAGTTCCCTGTTCTATTGGCCCTGAATGGTGGTGGATGTGGCCAGTAAAGTTAAGACCTATGAGAGGTGCGTGCGATGAACATTCAGACCTCACAACCTCTAGAGTTGATATGGATGGATTTCCTTTCATTGGAACCGGATGGGCATACAAACGATTTCCTGGTGATGACACACCACTTCACCAGGTATGCCATTGCTGTGCCCACTCCTAATGAGAAGGCTACATTTGTAGCTAAATGTCTCTGGGACAACTTCCTGGTTCATTATGGGTTCCCAGAAAAACACCATAGTGACCAAGAACTAGACTTTGAGTCTAAAGTAATTAGAGACCTGTGCAAATCAACAGGAACCCATAAGACACATAAAACTCCATACCACCCAAGGGGAAACCCAGTTGAACGGTTTAACAGAACTCTTTTGGACATGCTCGGGACCCTTACTGAGCAAGAGAAAGGGCGATGGAAAGGTCATGTTGAGCCACTTGTGCATGCTTATAACTGCACTAGATTTTATGTCTGGTACCTTCCTCTCTAGAGTGATGGACTGTCAAATGGTCCCAGCTATTTTCACAGACCATCATTTGGTTATAACCGAACTGATGCTTCATTTTGTTTGGACAACAAAATCCTACTGGCACTTTAATGTAAAGTTATTACACAATTTTTACCTTTTGTAACAAATTTAAATTGTTCTGGGAGGCTTGGCGGTCCAAAGAGAATGAGTTTAAGGCCGTCAGTGAATGGTGGGAACATGGGAAGGCACAAATTAGAGTTTTCTGTCAACATTACATGTGGGGGTCTACAAACAAAATAAAAAAGGCTATGGCAGATCTAGAGAAGGACAACAGGGTGCTAGAGACTCTCTCTACTACTCAACAACAGCACTCCTTAGACCAAAAAAGACAACAGCTTGGGCATTTCCTGCAAGAGAGGGCCAAAGGGGCCTTGATCCGGGCTCGTCTCACTACAATACAGGACATGGATGCTCCAACATCCTTCTTTTTTTAACATGGAAAAGACTTCAAACCAGAAAAAAACAAATGGTTGGCCTTCATCTGTCGGATGGACAGTTATCCACAGACCCAGTGGAGATGAGGAAGCATGCAGTAGAATTCTATAACAGCCTATTTAAGGCCGCCCCATGTGTGTGAACTGTGCCAGAGAGCTGTTGCAGGGGCTCCATTTCTTGACAACAGCAGACCAGGAAATCTTAAATGCAGACATAACCATGGAGGAGCTTACAACGGCAGTCTCTCAGATGGCTGCAGAAAAATCTCCAGGGATAGGCGGCCTACCTGCTGATTTCTACAAATTCTTCTGGAGCAGTATGGGACAGGACCTGATGGCTGTTTTTAAATACTCTCTTCAGACAGGAGCACTACCTGCATTGTGCAGGCAGGGTGTTCTGTCCCTGCTGCCGAAAAAAGGGGACTTAACCCAACTAAAAAACTGGAGACCAGTTTCTTTGTTGTGTTCAGACTAAGATTTTTTCTAAGTTCTTATCAAACAGATTTCGGGGATTCATCATCAGAGGTCTAATCCCAGACGATCAGTCCTTTTGTATACCAGGAAAGTCATTAATGGACAATTTATTTTTAATGAGAGATGTGTTTGATGTTTGTAACCTTTATGATGTAAATGCAGGTATCATCTCTATTGATCAGGAAAAGGCGTTTGATAGGGTTGATCATGAGTTCCTGTTCTCTACGCTGCAGGCCTTTGGTTTTGGGGGTCCCTTCTGGAAGGGATTAAGATTCTGTATAGGAATGTCAGCTGTATGGTGAAGGTAGCGGGGGGCCTGAGTCAACCCATACCAGTTTTAAGAGGAATCAGACAGGGTTGTCCCATCTCAGGACAACTGTATGTTTTAGCTACTGAACCGCTGCTATGTCGGCTGAGGAACGGGCTGAAAGGTCTACACCTACGTTTACCTGTCTCTAGTCCTCCCTTAGTTGTGTCTGCTTATGCAGATGATGTGAATGTTTTTATCCATGATTAGCATGATGTACAAGAACTCAGATCTAGTTTACTTTTATATGAGAATGCTTCCTCAGCTAAGGTTAACTGGGACAAGAGTGAGGCATGTGTAGTGGGGGGGTGGGGGTGGGACCTTGGTAATGTCCCGCCTCTGCCAGAAGGGCTGAGGTGGGGAACGGGAGGTATTAAAACACTAGGCCTGTACTTGGGTAGTGAAAGGTTTTAGAAACAGAACTGGGAGTAGGTGCTGGAGAAGGTGGAGGTGTGGTTGTCTAAATGGAAATGGCTGCTCCCCAGCTGTCCTACAGGGGCAGGGTTCTGATAGCAAACAACCTGGTCGCCTCGTTTCTGTGGCACAGACTGACTGTACTGGTTCTACCACCGGGTCTGCTGGAAGGTGTTCAGAAGCAGTTGGTGAAATTCTTCTGGTCCGGTCACCACTGGATCAGAGCTTCAGCTCTTTGCCAACCCGTGTCAGAGGGAGGACAAGGACTGATATATGTGGTGTCTAGAACTGCAGCCTTCAGGTTACAGACAGCTCAGAAGCTTCTTTATGGTGACAGACTCTGCTGGCTCCCCGTGGCTCATCTCCTGCTGCAGAAGGTTGGTGGACTTGGGCTGAACAAACACCTGTTCCTGTTGAATCAGAAGGTGTTGGATCTGACAAGGATTAGTCCGTTCTACTCGTAAGTGCAGAGCTCTCTCTCTCTCTCTCTCTCTCTCTCTCTCTCTCTCTCTCTCTCTCTCTCTCTCTCTCTCTCTCTCTCTCTCTCTCTCTCTCTCTCTCTCTCTCTCTCTCTCTCTCTCTCTCTCTCTCTCTCTCTCTCTCTCTCTCTCTCTCTCTCTCTCTCTCTCTCTCTCTCTCTCTCTCTCTCTCTCTCTCTCTCTCTCTCTCTCTCTCTCTCTCTCTCTCTCTCTCTCTCTCTCTCTCTCTCTCTCTCTCTCTCTCTCTCTCTCTCTCTCTCTCTCTCTCTCTCTCTCTCTCTCTCTCTCTCTCTCTCTCTCTCTCTCTCTCTCTCTCTCTCTCTCTCTAAATACTGTTTGGATAGTATTAACGTGTGTTAAGTGATTTCTGCTCCTAAATCTTTAAATGCATTTTGCAAATTTTAAAAGTTTTACTTAGTTTGAGCTTCACTTCAATCATTCAGCTGTTTCAGCTATCATTTTCAGCGTTCAGCATTCAAACAGCATTTCTGCAAGACAATGCAATTTATCTAGGTGTGATTTCTTGTTGCAAATAAAACTCATGGATGGATGTGACACAGTCTCTAGTCCACACTGGTAGATGGTATTGTAGGATGAAAATCCCAAGGTGTCATTGTTGATACATGATTCTTTGCTTCCACGCAAACTCCCATCTTTTCCAAACAAAGATGGAGAACAACAACTTCCTTCAACAGAAAGAAATCTCGTGAAAAACAAGAACCAGGACTGAATATCTTCCGTCTCCTCCAGCTGAGAGTGTGGGGTTTCTCTGTTACTCTTAAAGAAGGTGTCAGAGACGGGCAACTCAGTCAGACAGCGCGGGTCTCTTTATTCATTCATTTCACAGATCAGGACAGCCAACGACCAAAAGACCTCGACCACATGTGGAGTCCTAAATTTATACTTTTTGTCCCTGGGCTACTCCCACAGTCCTTTTGATAAATGTGGAGAGAGGATGGGGTGATGTTTACACTTCCATATGATCGACGCACCCTCCAGCCCAGAGGTCGACGAGCCCTGTTATCCCGACATGATCCGAGGGCTCAAGGTTTACTGGAGCTGGTTTACACAAGCTGGACATGTTAAACCTCACGTACACAGAACACAGCTTTCTCAGTAAGCTTTTAACCTAAGGACTCATAATTCAACTCAATATATGTTGTAGATGACCTTTTGACCTTTTTGGCGACAACAAGAGCAGAGCACACAACATTCTCCTGCACCATTCCTCCACAACAGCTTTAAACAATGTAATAGCATCATACAAATACAGTATGGGATGATTCTGACTTACATTTATTTTTTACTCATAAAACAGAAAGTAAAATGAAAGGCTTTCACACCACTAACCATGCATTTGGGCTTTGCTTCAGTGCAGATTTTCACCAAGCATGAGAAAAGACAGTGAATCACTCATCAAATAACATCTAAATGGGTTTTACATTTGCAGAAAAAAAGTAATTTTATGCTTCTTCATGTAAATCACTACAATTGACCTATTTCCTGCCCTTCACCATTAATACCTCAAATTCCTAGAAGGAAACAACAGTTTTTTTCTTCACTAAGGTAAATTCTCGCTCTGTGCTTGTTTTGCATGCTGAGTCCAGATTCCTCAATGCATTTCCTTTAAACAGCTAAATTAAAATAGGGTTTACTCCGAATATTCAAGAAAACATTGGACATGAAATAAAAATGTGCCTTTGCTCATAAAAGTGTAGGAGTATTTTCAATAAATTATTTTTGATTTGTTATCTGCACACACACACAGAAGCCTCATGGAAGATATATCTCCGAATGCTCTTATGTTGGTTACTTTTTAGACATACTTGTGAATTTGCAAGGTTAATTTTCTAAGTGCAGCTGCTAATCAGGCAGATCTTGTCAGTGCTTTGTAGAAGATCAGTTGTCTCAGTGGTCTCCTTTTAAAAGCATCTGAAAACTCCTCTGCTCAGGCTGGCTTTTGTGTGACCTTATGTTGATTCTTCCTCGCTACTTTCTATTCATGCTTCTGTTTCTGGCAATTATGTATTTCTCAGTATCCCGTGATTACATTTTCTTATTTATTTTATTCATTTTAGCAATACATTTTTTAATTACGATAATAAAAATGTTTTTTTTTAAATATTTTTTGTGCTTTTGAAGTGCATCATGATTTTTATCTTGAGAGGTGCTAAATAGGTGCTGTGCTTTTCTTTGTGAGTCTGATATTATGCTCTGTAGTTTACCCTACAGTGCTTTCAGGGCTAAAGAGCAGCAACCTGTCTACTTAGAGGAAAAGAAGAGTGTTTAAAGGCAAATGTGACTGCAGATTATTTTTGGTCTGATTCTGTGTAATAACTTATTTTTTCATGACATTTTCTGATGTAGTTTTAATTGCCGAATTGCTGTTTACATCTTTCAACCTATAGTGAACCTGTGTGTCTTTTCCCCTTGAATGTCTGTTGAAGTCCTCCTTAAATATCCTCAGGTGAGGCTGAGTGCTGAGTGGTAAGAGCTGCTGTCTCATCTGCTGGTCTGCATGCCACTCTCCATGGTGCTGATCCTGACAGAGTGAGAAGAAGAAGAAGAAGAAGAAGAAGAAGAAGAAGAAGAAGAAGAAGAAGGAGAAGAAGGAGAAGAAGAAGAAGGAGAAGAAGACGAAGACGGAGAAGAAGACGGAGAAGAAGACGAAGACGGAGAAGAAGACGAAGACGGAGAAGAAGACGAAGATGGAGAAGAAGGCGAAGACGGAGAAGAAGACGAAGACGGAGAAGAAGACGAAGACGGAGAAGAAGACGAAGAAGATGAAGACGAAGAAGAAGACGAAGATGATGAAGAAGACGAAGATGATGAAGAAGACGAAGAAGATGAAGAAGACGAAGAAGATGAAGATGAAGACGAAGAAGATGAAGAAGAAGATGAAGACGAAGAAGATGAAGACGGCGATGAAGAAGATGAAGACGACGATGAAGATGAAGAAGAAGATGATGAAGAAGAAGAAGATGAAGAAGAAGAAGAAGATGAAGAAGATGAAGAAAATATCATTTCTATAGCGCCTCTCAAGATAAGAATCACGAGGCGCTTCACAAAAACAAAAAATGTAAAAATATAAAAAAAATTAGAAAATGGTTAAAAATATATTTAAAATGAGCAAAAAATAGACAATTGCGATTAAAAAATATGTAAAGAAAGAGAGAGTGAATAGGAAAGAGGGAAATCAGTGGATCCTGAGGAAGGTGGAATAGGTGGGGAGAGCAGAATAAAGAGAGTGGTGAAGAAGGTCATCCAAAAGCCAGCTTGAACAAGTGAGTCTTCAGCTGCTTTTTAAAGGAGACCACTGAGTCCACTGATCTCAGGCTCAGGGGGAGAGAGTTCCAGAGTCTGGGGGCCACAGCAGCAAATGATCTGTCACCTTTGGTCTTTAGCCTGGTGCTGCACAACCAGTAGGCTTTGATCACTGGACCTCAGGGACCTGCTGGGGGTGTAGGGACTAAGAAGATCACCAATGTAAGATGGTGCTTGTCCATGTAAGGCCCTATAGACCAGAACCAGGATCTTGAAATGAACCCTGAAGTTGACTGGCAGCCAGTGAAGCTGGAGGAGAAGCGGGGTGATGTGGGTGTGTTCGGAGGACTTGGTCAGAAGCCGAGCACAGGCGTCCTGAACCACCTGTAGACGGTTCAGGGAGGTTCTGCTCAGACACGTGAAAAGAGTTACAGTAGTCTAAGCGTGAGGAGATGAAGGAGTGGAGAACTGTCTCAAGTTCAGAGCGGGACAGAATGGGACTCATCTTAGGAGGCTTAGGAGTGAGCACCACCTCACCCCTGCCACGTGGACCTCAAGGGATAAACCATCAACCTTGCTCAATGGTCAACTTTCCTCGCGGGGTCACACCCATTAGAACAATGGGAGGGATAAATAAAATGTACTTAAATACTTATTAATGCTATGATCTTGTTTCTGTATCTCTTGGGTACAACAATCTGTTTCACAGTTCCCCAAGGACCACCTTAAGCTTTTGGGTTTCATCAATAATACTTAAATTTTCAGAAACTATCCAGAATGTCCCACCACTTTATTGTTGACTGCAGAAAAATATTTTCTAATGTCTCATCTGCCTGTTGTTCCTCCACCAGTGTTGTGCAGGTGCGGGGAAGTCCACAGAAGTTCTGCTCAGTTTCTACTTTGTCAGGAACCGGAGAACGCATGCCACTTTCATTCTGTTCATGAGATTTACCCCAACTCTCTTCAAACAGACCTGAAATGTCTAAATCAACAATGTCTTTATTTGCTTGGGAATGGGTTACCACACAAGATGGATAAATACTCAAGTCTGTATCCACACAAGTTATCAACACGGTGACAGGATTTTCTATTACCTACAGAGAAGGGACAACAGCTCCCCCAGCCCACATCATTTCTCAGTAAAATATCAACTCCTGATATGGACAGGGAAGGACAGACAGCGATCTCAAAACTACCGTTTACAAAACCACACTCTAAAGTTACTCTATGTACAGGGCAAGAGACAGTTTCAGAGTTTATTCCTTTTAACAACATGGAGACTCCTGTGAAACTCAACTCAGAAAACGGCTAACTCCCTCCAAGGATGAGAGTCTGTGAAGCTCCTGTATCCTGCTGGACTTTTATTGAGACAGGAGCTGAATCTTTAGCCAGGGTCACAGTTCCCTGAAACAAGAATGGACTAAAACATGGATCGGCTTCACCTGGGACGTCACGTGACACTTGAGTTGGTGCTAACAGACCCATGGTGTGGACTCTGTTGTTTTTAACAGCTGGCTCCTCTTGATGTGGAGGAGGTCTACTCTGAGCTCCTCCTGGATGATCAACCTTCTCACCCTGTAGAGAAAACTCATTTTGGTCGCTTGTATCTGCAATCTCATTTTATTTTTTTTGGTCACTACCCAAAGCCCGTGACTGTAGGCTTATGTTTATGTATTTAGCAGACGCTTTTTTCCATAGGAAGTACAAGTGATAATCGGCATGTTGCCCTTGAGGCTAACAGCAACAATAACAACAACAACTTGACATCAATCATGGAGAGGAGGGAACAAGGAGTGGACCGTAGAGAGAGAGGGGGGGGGGGGGGGGGGGTGCAGGGAGGGTGCTAGTTTAGAAGATGCTCTCTGAAGAGCAGGGTCTTCAGGAGTTTCTTGAAAATTGAAAAGGAAGCTCCTGTTCTGGTAGTGGTCACCTATGGTCATAATTTTTTATGTGTGACAAAATGAAAATAAACATTTTGCAAGTATTAATTACATAAACGTTTGGCCCCAATCACAGCTAAAATAATTACTTGAATCAAATTATCATTATAGTATTAAGTCATTTAATTTAAAATTACAGTTGGGTGACTGAGGGAAGGTGTGTAAATGTGATTTATCAATATAAAAACAATTTTTGATCATAAAGTATGAAAAGGACAAATGCAAATAATGATCTGTGGTAATCCGAAACAAGACATTTAAAGAATATCTGGATTATTAAATCATATAAAATATATAAAACAAAGAAAAACTCAGCCAGCATGAAATAAATGTATGCGGGTCATTTTTGACCCGTGTTGTGCATCAAAAGGTTAAGGCTCCACCTTAAGGCTTGTTCTCGGCACACAGACGTCAATTTTGATTGTTTAACAGCCAGACAAGACACAGGGAAGATTAAAAATCTGTCAACAGAAGCAAATGTGCTCAGAACAAGTGATCAAATCTCAGATTGGGAATGGAATAACGAAAATGAAGACACACTTTAGGGAAGAGAGTTGCAGACAGGTGAAGGTGCATGGAAACATGTTTGACACTCTGTCATTGGTGCACAGTACTACAGGGCAGTGTGTACAGCTGACAAAGCAGTGTCAGAGTAGCACACGTGCATAGTGTAGTGAAAGGCAACTTTATAATGGAAAACGGATCTTTTCAGACAGGTGTTATCAGATTTTCATTACCAACCCTGTCCAGTGGAGGTCTAACCCTCATGTAAGCATAGTACGTAGCGGTTAGCCACCGTTATGGGTGCTTTTCCACTGGCTGCAAAGGGTCACATTTCAAATGCATCTCAGAAGTTGGCTTGGGTGTGTGCTCATCATTTCATTATTTTGACATCTGGAGTTTTACCTGAAAAAAGGAATGTGCTACATGCACTGCTTGGACACTCTCTAACTCCTCATAATTGCAAACACCTGAGGAAATGAAATCTGAAGCTGTGCACCAACTGACTCCAGTTCTCATGCTCTGCAGCTCTTATGCATGCCCGAGAAAAGAAAGAAAACAAAAGAGATATTCCCAGAAACAGAAATGTTGTCCACCTACATCAGTACCCTCCCTGGTTCTTTTGTAAATATCAGATGTTCCATCACATTGCAGGGAGGTCTTTTGAACTGTTGTTGCTGTTTAGTGTTTCGGTTTTGAGCAGTTAAAAAGTGTGCTATCTGAAAGCATTTAAAGTTAAATTGAAACCATTAATCTTTAACTTCCAGCAGGTCGAGGCTAACCTGGCAGCAGACGGATCTCTACATGTAGCCCCGCTCAACAACAACTCGCTCAATCCTTAATCAGTCACTCACGAGGCAATGACCATGTCTTCGGGTGATTTCTGCCGGTTTTGGGAGAACAATATGCGCATTAAGGCCAGGGTTTCCCCAGCGCTTTATAAGCCCGCCTGGCCAGGCTGTGCTTGGTCACTCACCAGGCTAAGTGTGGTCCCCACCCCCGCTCCCTGGGTCTACCTTCTCCGCTGAAAAAGACGACGCACGGCAGCTAAACGAACCGTGGGCCTCCTCTCCGCTGATGCTGATGAGAAACGTTAGCGGAGCACAGCAAAACCTCTTGATGTACTCGCCACTAACGTGTTTCCGGTTAGAAACCCAGGAAGTGTGCGCCTCCCCCCCACTCCCATCCCCACTCTCTCACTAATTAGGATTGGTCTAATCATGTAATAGATATTTGAAGCATAAATCACGTTTAACACTTTAAGGAGACGCCACTAGGTATGAAGTTCATGAAGCCGACTGCTTGTGTGACTCAGCGCAGGGCAGAGAGCCTCAGTGCTAAAACCTTTTCTCCGGTAACTAATCCTCCCTCATCCACTTCAGATGAGCCCGTTCATGACTCCATCTATGTGGTTTCCACACTGCTAGTTCTGCAAAACAAAAACAAAGTGCATCCCCAGCGCCTGAAACAAAGTGATGATTACATTCCAGCATTGACATTTGAGACAACCCCTCACCAAGGCAGCTCAAAACCTATTGCTCACCATGTTTATTACCTTCCGTAATGACCTCAATCTGAGACAGCAGGACCCAGCCTCGGCTCATGGACCCAGGAATAATCCTCTGCATTAATTAGATGACCCCATGAGATGGGTGCTGCTGCAGTGATGGGCACCATGACTAGCTTTCTGCTTATTGTTTATGGCTGGTAGTAAAGCATCCAGCAGTGATAGAGATGAGACGGAGCAGTGAGGTGTGTGTGTGTATGCAGGAGGGTGTTGGGCTAGGGGCCATAGTGAGCAGCAGTCACACTGCTTTTCTCTCCATCAGTGTTTCTGAAGTTCTGTGGGTCAGCTTTACTCCTAATGCAACACTTTCAATATCTTGTTGGAAGGAAGTCAAAAGTCATCCTGCAGAAGAAAGCACTTCAGTTGACTAATGCAGGTTCTTACTACAGGATTCCATTATTGAACCAGTATATTATATATATATGTATATATATATATATATATATATATTTGTATTTTGCCTTTATTTAACCAGGTTGGTCCCATTGAGATACAAGATCTCCTTTGCTAGGGAGACCTGGCCAAGACAGACCGAGCAGCAGCACATGTTACAACATTAATACATTCACATTTAAATACATTTCCACATAAACTCAATTAAAACATGAACACACTGATAGTCTGGATTCCAATGACCTAATCAGAGTCTTAAATCCACTCAAGGAAACCAAATCCTTGATTTTTGGATCTTTCTGTAGTGAATTCCATGTAGATGGAGCAGCAAAGCTAAAAGCTGTCTTTCCCAGCTCTGTGCGAACCTTAGAAACAACTAATTGCAAAAGTTCACTTGAGCGGAGGCTGAGCTGATTCAGCTTTCTTGATAAAAGACATGATAACTAAAAAAGGCAAATATCCACATACAGCTTTATAAATAAAAACATACCAATGCATGTCGACATACCCGCAGTGAAGACCAATTCACTTTTGAATATAACAAACAATGATGGGTAAGAGGCCGACAGTTTGTTATAAAAAGCAAGGCACTATGATACACACTGTCCAACATGCTCAAACAGTGCACAGGGGCATTCATGTACAAGATGTCTCCATAGTCTATTACCACTACATTCTCACTCCCAGCGCGTCAAAAACAAACTCTTGGTCAGCCACCCTCCACGTCAGACCCCTGATGCCAAAAGTGCCCTTTATCATTACTTATGTGTGAAAAGGGGTTTTTCCCTTTTTTGACTGCAGATCCCAATGCAGTGTAACACTGACGCGATGGGATGTCCACAGCCAGGGCACTAAACAAGCTCATTGTACCTCACCTTAACCTTATCCTCTTATTTAACCTTATCCTCACCCCTATCCTAACCTTAACCGTCTTGCTAGCGAACACGTTAGTGACGTGTCGGTCGCTCTAAAAGCAGGCTCTATGAAGTGAACGGCGAGAGCCGCCTCGTCATTGGTCGCGTTTGGACCGAGCCAACGCGAGGGGGAGGTTTCAACTACCACGGTGGAGGTTAAAAGTAGAGGGTATATGTAACCTCTCTGTATGTTCTAACGTTCCCCTTGGGCGGCAAATATGAAAATTGACAGTCAGACACTGACTGTCAGAGTCAGGATGCATGGGAAACAAATGCTTGATCACAGTGAGAGTAACGTTTTTAGGTAGCAAGAGTGTTAAGGTTAGGATGAGGGAGAGGGAAAGGTTATAAATAGTGAAACGTTAAGGTTTAGGTGCAGTTAAATGAGCTGGTTCAGTGCCGCATCAGCGGATATCTCATCACGTCAGTTTTACGCTACATTGGGATCTGCAGTTACAAAAGGGAAAAACCCCTTTTCACACATAAGAAACGAAAAAGGGCACTTTTGGCGTCAGGGGTCTGACGTGGAGGGTGGCTGACCAAGCGTTTGTTTCCGACGCTTAGGGTGTGAGAATGTGTTGCTATTACAGACATAAATGTTGATTCTACTAACCTATTTTTTTATCATAAAAGAAAAGCAAGATTTATTTCTGAAATAAAATCCTAATTAAAATCTCAACTTTTTTGTTAAATACTGGATATGGAGCTTCAAAGATAACTTGTTGTCAATTAAGAGACCCATATATTTAAAACTACAAACTATTTCAATCTGATGACCCAGACCAGTAGAAATTGACCTATTCTCTGTTTTCTTTTTGACTGAGAGAAAAACATAAGTTTAGTTTTATCAGCATTTAGTACAAGCTGCAAATGGCACAATTGTTCTTGCACTTGATCAAATGCTGATTGAAGATCCTGAAATGCCTTTGTAGAGTTTGGGGCAGTACAATAAATAACTCTATCATCTGCAAAAAGATGTGATTTAGCATTATGAATACTTAGACTGGTGTTATTTATGTAGAGGGTGAAAAGTAATGGACCAAGAATTTATCCCTGAGGGACTCCCTATATAGCTGAAGTTCCTCAGAAACAGCACCATCTAGCTGTACAACTTGGGTCCCGTTTGATAAGTAATTTTTGAAATATCCCACAGCCTGGTTAGAAAAGCCAATTTCTACAAGTCGATCAATCAAGATTGAATAGTCAACAGTATCAGATGCTTTTGTAAAATCAATAAAACGTGCAAGACAGCATTGCCTATTGTCAAGAGCTTCAGTAATATCATTCAAAACTTTCATGGCTGCTGTAGTGGTACTATATTTCTTTCTGAACCCTGACTGAGATCCAGATAGTATAGAGTTTGATGTAAGGAAAATCTTTACTTGATCTTTGGCCAAAGATTCAAGTATCTAAGCTACTACAGAAAGCTTTGAAATAGGCCTATAATTATTTAAGTTACTTGAGTCTCCACCTTTAAAAAGTGGCAGCACAAATGCAGATTTCCAATCTTTAGGTATTTTATTTGTTTTCAAAGTAAGATTAAAAATGCAACACAGGGGGTTCTGCAATGTACTCAGAGGCGGCGTTACCATTAGGCAAAGGTAGGCGATTGCCTTGGGCCTCAAAAACTTTAAGGGCTCCATGATGAACACTTAACTAATATGTTTAAGGTATTTTTCGCTCTGAAACGAGTGAACCCTGTCATTGTAAAAACCATTGTAATGAATTGGTGTGAGACTGCTTTCTGTGAAAGTGTTTCAATGTCCCCCGTTGCCCAGCTACAATGGACTATTCCATCCACAACGTGTTACGATGGTTACGGATCAGCGGAGCTGCGGAAGTGAAGAAGTGGATGTTTGTCTGAGAAGAAAATGAAGCGAAGTTTTCCAAGTGGGTCTGAAAAACGTAAGAAGCAGGAAGAAAGCAAAAAGTTTGTGTCAACCCTGCCAAAGGTCACAGATTTTTTTACGGTGCTACAGCAGAGTACCAAAAAAGTCGCAAATTTAATGCGGCAAATGAACAAGAAGCTGCCGCTAGCATTAGAGCTAGCAATGCTAACGCTTTTAGCGAAGTGGAGGAGCCTGTTGCTGGAAGCTCAAGTTGCGGGGATGGGGATAATAAAAGGACCTCTCGGCAACTCGTGAGTATCAGTCTTCCTATTAACCAGTGTGCTATACTCGAAGATGACCCAGCACTCTGGCCAAAGGAGCTGACAGACAAAGAGCGCTGCTCAATAGTGCAAAAAGGACCAGTTAAAGTGAAGGACCGAAGTTTTCCCAAAAATCAAGAGGGGCGCAGATTCACAGTTTCTAACTGTTATCTACAAATGAGGAATGTAGAAAAGATTGCCAGGTCCTGGCTAATGTACAGTGAAAGCAAGGACTGTGTTATGTGTTTTTGTTGCCGTTTGTTCAGAGACAGAGACTCAATTAAGTGGGGATGGTTTCAATAACTGGAAAAATGTTGCAGCCCATTTGAAACAGCATGAAAGATCTACTGAACATATCACAGACATGCAAACCTGGCATGCAGTGTTACATAAACTACAAACAAACATAGCTATAGATCAGGTGAACCAAGATCTAATTGCTTTTGAAGTCAATCGCTGGAAAGAGATTTTAAAACGATTACTTGCTATTGTGAATCATCTAGCAGAGCGCAATCTTGCATTTCGTGGACATTCAGAAAAGTTGTTCGAGTCTGGAAATGGAAATTTCCTTGGGCAAGTGGAACTGATGGCTCAGATTGACCCTGTTGTAGCGTTGTGGTTTTATGCTCTTTTATGAAAGAGGAAACATGCTACGTATTAATTCGGAATATTAATTTTTAATAAATCAATAACCAAATTGTATATTGTTCAGAAGACTCAAAGGTTGTTTTCATCGATAAACTGCCGATAATATCTGAGTGTCTGTGTTTCAGTTCAATGAGGAAACCAGTTTGACAATTAAAAGTTTTAATTCTTCAAATTAAACTAATGATTTTGAAAATTGACAAACAGGAAATAACAATCACATTGGCAACTTTGTGGGACAATCTTTTAACAGTTTATATGCTGTTCTTGCTCAAATAGACCTTCTGGTGAATTTATGAAGATTGAGAATGTTGTGAGTTGTGAGAGTGATATGATGTGAGATGGATGCGTGTGTGCATCTGATTTTGCTTCAGGAAGAAACAGGTGTCTGAGTGAAAAGTGATGGTTTGAATAAACTTAGGTTTAGTTGAAAAGATGCATCCAAACGCTAAACACCGTGTTCTGTCTCACCGAATTCTTGTGGACCCTCTTTCGGATCCGGGCCGTGGAGGATGTTGTGATTCATCCAGATGACACCGGCGGCTGACAGGAGACGTAGGTGTCGAACGGAACCGGTCCAGAGTTGCCCTCGGTACACGTTGATGGTAAAGCGTTTTGTCGACGCGCTTTCTTAAGTTAATTCACTCAGAAATCAAAAGACTCGGTAATGAGTCTGCGTTAGAAGTTGCGATTCAGCTATTCTGCCTGGCTTGGCTGAAACAGCGTGAGAGGGGGGGGGATTGAGCCCATGGGCTCCGTTCCCCTGGCGATTGTTCACACGTCCTCTCTCTTTCGTAGTCAAGCACGAACTGATCAACATAAGACCGAAACTTACCAAAAACCTTTCTCTTCTCAAAGCAAACGTGCGTCATCAAATGTGTCTGGAGTTTACTGTGAGCAGGTGTGTGTGGGTGTGTGTGAATGTTTGTGCTTGAGTGTGTGTGAAGGTCAGTAACAAACATTCTCAACATTATTTAAGAATGGATTCATTAAACCATTATAATTACCCCAAAGCATAATAGTCATTCATTTGATTAAACACATTTATAATGAGCAAAATTGATAATGGTTACTTTAACATTAAAATCAAGAAAAAGAAGTTTAAACTTTATGTTTTGATTTGTTATGACTACTTGTCCATGAGAACTCCTTCTTCTGGTACCGCAGGTGGCAGATGTTATGGTTTCCTCCCAGACTCGCTGGCGTTCAGGTCTTAATCTGTGGGTGAAAGTTCTCAATGACCCAGCTTTGACCTCGCTGCGTCCAGCACCACCATTGTGACAGAAAACCCATATTTCCTCACGTTACACTGTCATGCAAGATCATTTGAGACGAATACAGAAAAAGGAGATCAGTGACAGCTACTTAAGCAAGGACATTCAAAATGAGCTTATTTCCCTTGTTGCAAAGTGCACAACTGATGCAGTTGTAGAGAGAATGAAAAGAGCCACATGTTATGCAGTAATTATGGACTGTACCCCAGACCTCAGTCACAAAGATCAACTGTCAGTGGTGCTACGAATCGTAAACTGTGAGATCTCAAAAGGTGTCTCTGTTCATGAGCACTTTGTTGGTTTTCTTCAGGCACATGATACAACTGGAAAAGGTTCATGCGAGTCATTTTTAGGCCATCTAGAAAAGCCAGACTTAGATCTATCCAACTGTTGAGGGCAGTCATATGATAATGGAAGTAACATGCAGGGGAAAAAGCAGGGAGTCCAGAAGAGAGTGCTGGAAATAAACAGCAAAGCATTATGTGTCCCATGTGGAAGTCACACATTGAACCTTGTTATTGGTGATGCAGCCAAGTCATCTCTGACATCCATCAGCTTCTTTGGTCTATTAGAGTGGCTTTACACTCTGTTCAGCTCCTCTGTTCATCGTTGAACCATTCTGAGGGAACACGTCAAGGACCTTTCAGTGAAGGCATTATCAACAACAAGGTGGGAGTGTCTCGTTGAAGCTGTTAAGGCTGTTCGCTACCAGCTACCTGAAATTCTGAAGGTACTGACTGCTCTTATGTAGTATGCAAAAGAAAAACGGGATGCTGAAGTTGTTTCAACAGCTGGAAGCATCTATCAAGAGATGAAGAGATGGCCTTTTCTGGTGAGTACCATTGTGTGGTACAATGTTTTGTTCCAGATAAATAAAGCAAGCAAGATCTTACAGAGCCCCAAAGTTTCAGTTGAGATAATAAGGAATGAAATCACAGCAGTGACAGATTTCCTACAGGATTTCAGAGAATGTGGATTCAACTCTGCTAAAACAGATGCCAGGGAGATTGCAGAGAGGATTGAAGTGGAGATGAACTGGCCAGAGGTGCATCAGAGAACTAAAAAAAGACAGTTTGAGTATGAGGGAAGAGAGCAAACCCAGCTAACTGCTGAAGAACGCTTCAGAACAGAGTTTTTCCTGCATCTTGTAGATACAGCACTTGTCACTTTAAAGGAGCGATTTTCACAAATGGAAACCTTCTATGAGTTGTATGGGTTTCTCTACTCCACTGAGACAATGATAAAAACAGTGCAAGCAGGGAGACTGGATGAATGCTGCCACAGGCTGGAGCAAGCAATGGATGATGTTGATGCAGAGGACCTAAAGCTCGAGATACAGAGCGCAGTTAGAGACTACCCCAAACATATCTCATCACCATGTGAAGCGCTTGATTACATATATAATGAGAATATCCTTGACATCTATCCAAAACTGAGTATAGCTCTTAGACTTCTACTTACTCTCCCTGTGACCGTGGCTTCAGGTGAGAGAAGTTTCTCTGCTCTAAAACTTATCAAAACATACCTCAGATCAACTATGTCACAAGACAGGCTATCTGCACTTGCTGTTATCGCCATTGAGCGTGATGTCAGGAAATCACTGGATATGGAATCAGTGATAACACGATTTGTGGAGGCCAAAGCTCGCAAAGTCAGATTTTAGAAAGGCTCTGACATAAAAATTAGGGATGCACCGATCAGGTTTTTTGCTGCCGATCACCGATACCGATATCAAAGAATGCTGATCACCAATACCGATCACCGATACCGATCACGTGGATTGGCCAGAAATTTTCTACAACATTATAATGAGTGCTACAAACTACATAATCTGGGAATAAAGGAAATGTAACCTAATCTAAAATGGTCTGTATTAGGGTTGTCACGGTGTGAAAATTTAACCTCACGGTTATTGTGACCAAAATTACCACGGTTTTCGGTATTATCGCAGTATTTTTTTTAAACGTGCTACATTTTCAAACAATTAAATAAACACTGTATATCAGGAAAATATTGTCCTCAGTTTGTGTCTAAATTTTGCCTAAAATGTGTTATTTTGTAATTATGTTGTTTATTTGTTTAAATTTTTCCACTTTAGTCTTTAAAATACCAATATTTGCCCATAACTTCGTATTTTATGTCTGTTTGATGTCATCATTTAAAAATATTAGATCAGATGATACTCAGTACTCAAGTAGCCTTCTAATCAGATACTTTTTTTTACCCTTACTTGAGCAATCCGTATTTCAGGAAAATATTGTCCTCGGTTCGTGTCCATCCAGTGAGCTTTGCAGATGTGGGAAAATGTCATCAGGCAGTAATCATTGTTAAATTCATAATTATTCTCGGAGAGAGACCAACTCTTATCTGCCCCTGGGAGCCCCGTAATGCATAGCGTCATTTCAACATGGCGGTGTCCGCGACACGGTTTATATGCAGGTAGCGGCGCTGCGGCTGCTTGATATAGCAACTCGTTGCATTCTCCCTCAACCCAAATCCTCGGATCACGCATTTTAGCTAAAACGCTAACGTTAACTTGCCTTACGTTGACTGTAGAGTTGTGGGTGATGGTCACGCAGATGTGTCATGAGATTTGAAGCGTTGCTGCCTTTCACAGACACTTTTTCTGCTCGTGCTGCAAACAGGATAGCCGTCTTCTATAAACTCCCTCGGCATTCTTCAAATATCTAAAATATGCCCGTACTTCCGACTTTGTCTTCTTTGAGGGATAATAAATGTCCTCCTGAGTGTTGCCGTCTCCTCCTTTGACCATTATTTCAGCTTTAGCTTCAAGAAAGTTTTGTTGTAAACAAAGCGTGTATGTGCCGCCGGCAACTTCTGCAGATGATACGGTGGCTGGTAAGGGTCACTGCGCCTACACCACAGCCACGGTAAACCCATTAAGATAATATAGTTTTTTTAAAAACAAGACGGTTATTATTGTCAACTTTTTCTTTTTTTTTTTACCGGGGTTTAGCGCTACACTGGTTACCGTGACAACCCTACCTGATCGGTTTGCTTTGATCTATTTTGAAAATTCCGATCAAAACCGACAGGGGCGCTATCGGCCGATTACGATCAAATGCCGATCCATCGGTGCATCCCTAATAAAAATATACTAAGAAAAGACAGAAAACATGGAAATAAGAGGAAAAGGAAATCTACAAAACTCAAGAAACAGGGAAAGGAGAAAAACAAGATGATTAAAGGAGCAGAGGAGGAGGAGGAGAAGAGAAACTATCTACAAAGCTCAAGAAACAGAGAAAGGAGAGAAACAAGATGATTAAAGGAGCAGAGGAGGAGGAGGAGAGAAAGAAACAAAGCATTCAAGGGCAAGACTTAGAAGAGAGAGAGAGAAGGAAAATAAAAGCAAAGGTAGAAAATGGTAACTTTGACATGGTTTTGTAATTTTTTTTCCTGTATCTCCATATTTAACCATTTTGTCTGTTTTATTGCTTCCTTTAGTGAAAGCAGACCAATTAAAGCAGGAGATAGAGGTGTTTCACCAGAGAAAATGAGAAAGAAGAGAATAGGTGGGTGGGCAACAAATCAATACAAACATGTATATCATTATTTTTGTACAAATCAAATTATTTCATGCTAAATATATTTGTTAAACACATTCTTTTTTCCATTCAGATGCAGTTCCAGAGATTCTTCACATCAGTTCCATCCAAGACTGGACCAGTGAAGAAGTTATTCAATCGTTTTGTAGTAAGAATAAAAAAACAAAAATCAGAACAGCTGTGGAGGGCCTCATGTCTTTGCTTGCCTTGGGCCCCCAAATTGCTAAATCCGCCCCTGAATGTACTCGGATGCAAGTTTGAGGAAGAATGGTTCTAGTCCATCAGGAACGGCTGGTTTCCAAGATTTGAGTTGTTTTAGGGCTTTCTTTACCTCAAATGTTGTAAATGGTTTAAAGTTGAAAACATCAATATTATTATTTCTGACAATTCTAGATTGTTGAGGTTGACAGTTTTGTGGATGACATGATGAGCCTGATGCCACAAAATGTATATTAAACAAATTTAGCATTTCCGTTTTATTGCAAATATTTTTGCCTTCCACCTGTATATATGAAGGTAATTGACTACAGTTCTTTGATGAGGATAGTGCTTTGATTTCTTTCCATAACTTTTTAGGATTAGCTAGATTTTCAGTTAATTTGTTCAGATAGAAATTTGATTTTGTCTTTCGTAAGAGCAAAGTACATTTATTTCTTAATTGCTTAAAAAGAAGCCAGTCCTTAGGGCATTTTGACTTCCGTGCCCTGTCCCATACCACATTTCGTTCATGAAGCAATTCTGATAATTCATTTGTAAACCAGGGATTTTCACGACCCTTTAATCTAAATTTTCTGAAGGGGGCATTTTTATTCATAATATTAGTAAAGCTTTGGAGAAATTCCAAGCTAGTTCCACATCATCAAACAAAGCTATTCTATCCCAAGGGAAACAGTAAAGATCATATAAAAAAGCTTGCTCAGAAAATATCTTCATATTGCGTTTAGTTACCACGCGTGGTTTGCTTTTAGGAACTTTTGTATCCCGCACAACTACTATAGCACAATGATCACTCATATTTGGAAAAATGCCAGTTGCTACAAATTTAAATGGCATATTTGTTAATGCTAGATCAATGAGCGTTGATTTTTTCAACAGATTTTCAGTTGATTCTCGTGGGAGAGTCAATCAGCTGAGTAAGATTTAAAAGATGAAATAGATTTTTCAGTGCATCAGAAGCAGATGTGAGCCAATCATAATTTAAGTCACCAACAATCAGTATTTCATTGTATTTTAACTGAGACAAAAAATGTATCAACATAGACAATGAATTATTAGAAGCCGATGGAGGTCTATAACATCCCACTACCGTGAAGTGCTGATCTTTAGATATTTCAACAACAACAGCTAGAAATTCCAGTTCTTTGCTCACAGATTTTGATAAAATTACATCAGCTGTAAAACAGTGCTTGATATACATTGCCACCCTGCCTCCTTTTTTCTCTCGATCCGCACGAAAAACATTATAGCCATCAATATTGATGTCATTGTCTTTGATAGATTTTTAGCCATGATTCTGACACCACTAAAATATCTGCATTTGTTGAGTTTATCCATATTGAGAGCACAAGTAATTTAGGGAGAAGACTCCTCACATTAACATGAATAATACAAAGACCACATCTAGAATAAAAATCTGTTGAGGTAAGACAGTTATTTTCTGGTCCTGGGCAGGGGCGGATTTAGGACTGAAGAAGATCCGGGGCTTAACACACACGCGCGCGCACACACACACACACACACGTGACATGCACTAGTCAACATCATATATGTCTTGTACCACATAATTTTTAATCTGAAGCTATTAAGCATTTTCAGGGCAGAGTATTGTTCCTGTTAGTGTTTAGTGTGAGATGATAGTAAATATTCCCTTTCTTTCTCCAACAACTTTACCTGATAGTAAGCTAACTTTAGGCAAACCAGCAGCACAACAAATATTTTCAAATAAGATTCACAAACCTGAGTCAACACCAGTCTCATCAAAGCTGGGGTTCTGTTGCCGTACTTTTGGTCAAAAAACGTCCTTGTGTCCATCTTCACTCATGCGTTTCAGGCAGAGAGACTAGAAGAAGCCGGCTGCTGAAGGGCTTCTTCTTCAGTGGTGGAGGTTCAGGTAGGCTGTATACAAACTACTGCCAGCTGCTTCCTCTCTGTTGGACTTTGGTACTGCATGTTCCTTCCGCGATTTAGATCCGGGGCTTCAGCCCAAGTAGCCGGGCCTAACGCCGCCCCTGGTCCTTGGTTTAATTCAACATCTCCAGAAAGCAAGAGTAAACATATGATCAAAAACTTAAATTTTATGTCATTATGTTCTTCTAATACAGTTTGCAAGTTGCAGGGATATATGATCAGGTTTTCATGTATGGTAAAATGTTCTCTTATTACATAAACGCAGGAATAGTAGATGGATCCATTAACATCCAACAGCCATATCGATGTGTTTCTGGTTATTTGGGGATGTAGCTGAAGAATTTGCACAAGAGTCCCTTTACCAAATAAGAAGAAAACCGCTGACACATAGTCAAAAGCTGCAAACTCGTTCAAGGAATAGTCTTTGTAAGTTCAACTCTGATCCTGGTACTTCAACAAACAAGTGTGAGTTGCAGACTCCAGCCATAGATGTAAAGCATTGGAACAAGACCAGGGAACTAATTTGCTTTAAGTTCCACATGTTTCTACAGTTGCTGTGCTCAAGGTAGCAGTAGAATATGAAATCCTAACCCCCAATCCAAAGTGAGGATATTTCGATTTACTCCAATATTTCCCCACAGAGCAAGTAACTGCAACGCAAAGTACCAGATAATCTTGCCTTAGCTGCAGTGATGCGTTAATAGGTCTGAAGAGCCAGGTTTCAAACTGTTTACAGAGCAGGAGGCTTCCAAGTAGCTACAGTATAGGCCTTGGTTAGCTTAAGCCAACACCATCCTATCAAAATACAATTCCCTGTGGATTCTTCTTCCCCAACAGATCTTGATCATGACTTAGAGTGGAAAATAATGTTCCTTTCATTGCAGAAATTCATAGTAGACATTTCTCAAGTCCAAACCTTAGACAAGGCAGGTGACTTCCAGGTAGACTTAGGCCTCCGTTAGTCCATCCAACATCATCCAGATCACATAGAGTTTCCTGTGGCCTCGTATTCAACAGATCTTGCTCCTGACAACTATCAGACTATCGTTTGTAGCAAAGTTGCAGAATAATATGGATAGGAGTCCATTCACTCAAACAACAAAACAGTGCTCTGCTGCAGCAGCCATCTTGGATTCTGGACATGTTTTCCATGTTTGCTGAGGAAACACACGCTGAATGTGGAGCTTAATCTGCATATATATATATATATATATATATATATATATATATATATATATATATATATATATATATATATAGAAAATTGATTATAACATCAAGCTCATGAGTGGGCTACCATAGCTGCAATACTTTCTCTGAACTGCATGGCACTAAATAGTCAGATTTTTTTTATCATGATTTCAATGTATTTCACACATGAGGCCTTTAAATACGAAAATTAAACCAGCTTATGATGTAATATGCTTGTCAGCCAAAATATGGTGCCGTCAAATAAAAGAAAAAATACAGTGAGCAACTTTTAAATGTAATGTGATGAAGGAGCTATTCCTACAAGGTTATTTAACCTTTTCCACAGTTCCCTTTGACACAGCACCAGAGCGCATGAAACAGCCTCAAGGTCATGCATTCACTTCTAAACTGTTTACTTTCCAGCAACGAAGACAGAAGATGAAGAGACTCTTTTCTTTTATTAAATCAAAGAACTGTATTTTCAATAAAGCTAATCAAAAAAACTGTTAGTCAATAATACAATGTGACCGATCTGTGAAATCACATTATTATGATTAATATGTTTTAATAAGTAATATGACTTAATCTAGTTCACTAGACACACTGACAAATGTAAGGAAAACCATCACATGACACATTGATGTACTGATCCAATCAGAGCCTTCCTAGTCTGAAGCGTGGCAGAGTCTCTGTGGTGTTTATTAAACCTGTCAGCTTTGATTCGTCCAGAATCAAAAACATCCAGATTAATAAAACAGTTCCAACGCCATCTTAAGTTCAGTTCTTAAGATCTCGTTCTCAAGATCCCATGAAGTTCACCGCATGTTAAGTGAAGTATATGACCGGCCATCTGTACGTCTCTTTTTAAGCTGAGAACCATTCAAGCTGGGAAAATTCTGTTGTTTTGTTACCAACCAAGCAACGGTACCTTTCAGAATAAAAGCTGAACTCGCTGACCCAAGTAGGGTCCCCTTTTTGACGCTGTGAAACACCTGACGCTTTTTACCTGGAGACAATCCAAAGACTGGTTTGTCGTACTGTCGATGCTGCTTCATCGGTTCCAGTACCAGAGGAGGGTCGTGGACCTGGCATCCGGATAGGTACGGAGGTCTCACTGAGAGTATGTGGATGCGACATAAATGGCGTATCATGTGTTTATGACTACAAGTCTCAAACTTTGATCAGTTAGAGCAAAACATCATCTCCCACTCAAACTTTGTTTCTCCGGATACGAGGGTTCTGAATTTAACACTCATTCACACACACACCAACCATCTCACACCTCATTCAAACAGAACATCCATCATTAGAGTTAGTCTTGTTAACTTGTTTAAAATTATTTAGTAATTAATTTCCTTAAATGTTTGAAGGTCTCTCTCTCTTCTCTTTTCTCTCAGTTAATACAAAGTTTTATCTAAACCCCTGCAATAAAAAGATCCAATCTTCTGATTTAAATAACCCAGGGTCCATAAGATGGAATTCATACTCAATATGAATTTTTAATGTCTTATCAATCAATCAATCAATCAATCAATCAATACTTTATTAATCCCAGAGGGATGGTCCTTAATTAAATGTAATTAACACTCATTACAAAAAATAGTACATTTTAAAATCTCTGTGGGCAATGTATTCTATAGATCCATTTGACCATGTAAAAAGCTGATCTGGCAAAAGACGTTTTACGTTTTGGAAAGCAGCATTCCCCTCTAATGGTGGATCTGGAGGCTCAGGGCATTTTGTCATCACATAAAATCACAATTTTCGCCAGAAATTCTAACAACTTTTGATAATTTTAAAAGTAGGCAAACATTAGCATGACATAAGAAATTTTCTAAATTAAGCATTTCAAATTTAGAGAGGATGGACTATTGGTGATACTGCCAGGGTTTCTGGATCTTCAACACATATTTATATGTGACTCAAGAGACACCATAGCCGTTCTACTGCCTTATGACCAACTCAATGTACCGTATATAGAAATTAGGTATACATAAGATGTCTTGGTGGTAATGCACTCCCTTATACAGTTAGCTAGACTAAACATTATAACATTCCAAAGTTTCTTTACATGCTTTCTAAATGTCAACATTGAATCCAGGAGTAAACAGGTAAATTAAATATAATAAATAAAACATTTTTTTAATTTTCTTCCTATCTAATAAAAGTGTTTAACTGGGCTTTTGAAATGCATTACAGCTGTTTTGTCTGTATTTCAGAATCAGAATCATTAGCTTTATTGTTTTAATGTGTTTTGACAGAACCAGTCAGCAACTTTATGCATTTGATTAGTTACCGTAGCTACCACTTCACTTTTAATTTACATGAACAAACACCACTGTATCATCTGCATGAATGATGATAATAGCAGTGGAAACCAAGGGGGCATCATTAATGCCAATACTAAAAAGCAATGGGCCCAAAATGGAGCCCTGAAGTATTCCTGTTGTTTAGTATTTAAGTGGAGATATTATAGTTTAAAATTATAAATGACCTGCATTTGTATAGTGTCTTTCAAGGTCAGAGGACTCTAAAGCGCTTTACACTGCAGGGTATCATTCATCCATTCACACACACACACACTGTAAAAAAAAGTTGGGAAAACTCAAAATTTTGAGGCAACAAACTTCAGGAAAATTTTAAGTTTGGCGCATAAACTTAATATTCTAAGTTATGCATTTGATTTTGACAAACTCTCAATTCTAAGTTTTGCTAACTTAGTTATAAGTTGGAAAGACTCACAATTTTAAACTGTAATAAGTATGAAACCTGAGTTTATCTAACTCAAGTATATGTTGAAGCAACTTTGAATCCCAAGTTTTTGTTACCCAAATTAAAGTTGTAAAAACTTAAAATTTTAAATAGTACTGACTGTAAATCCTAATTTATACCTCAATTTTAAAAGTTCCACTTACTTAAAATTTAACATTGCACCAGCTATTATTTTTGACTTTTCCAAACTCATCTAAGTTATTGAGGCATAACATTTTACATTTCAACAACTTTTAATTGTGACCTTAGCTTACTCCACTACAACTTGCTGCAACGTTTAACACATTTCACAGCAAAAAGTTGAATTACCACCTCATGTATATATTGCATACACCAACTCCGTTATTAAACAGTATAGGAAAATGTCTTTTTTTTTTTTTTTTCCAGAACCGCGCTGCTCTAGGTGGCTGCATGTTGGAGTAGCTCTGTTGACTATATGTAAGTTTTGCCTTTTCTTGGGCATTTTTTCTTCTAGTTTCTCAGGAAAAACAATTTTTTGGACACTTTACTTTTCTGTCTCTGGTGCTGTGAAGCTTGGAGGATTTTTACTGCTATTTTTTAGCTTTTTTTCACTTTTTGAGCATTTGTTATGATGCGTAACCATGGCAACAAGCTGGTTTACAATCGGGAGCAGCTGATTAACACTGGAAAGGCTGAAATAATACCTCAACTGAATCCACAAATCCCAAATGAGCTAAAACGCAAGAAGCGTGGGTGCAGAGCGGGAGCAAAACGGAGACAGAGAAAGAGGAAATTCAAACCATCTCTTCCATCGATCATAACGGGCGATGTGAGATCACTGGCCAACAAGATGGAGGAACTCCAAGCCCTTTCAAGGACTCAGCCAGAGTTTCGGCAGTTTCGGAACCGCTGGAGGAGATAATGCAAAGAAGGATTCTCCAGAGAATCAAGAAAATGATGGACAACCCTGAGCGTTCTCTTCACAAGACTGTCCGACAACGGAAGAGTGTCTTCAGTCAGAGGCTTCTTCAGTTTGGCTGCAACACTGACCGCTACTGGAGATCCTTCCTTTCAACAGCCATTGTAATATACAACAACTCTTTGATGACTTGATTATCAGGGGCGTCGGACTGGGGGGGGAAAGGGTACCGTTTACCCAGGGCCCACTGCAGGGAGGGGCCCTGAGACAGCTTTGAATAAAAATGTTTTATTGTTGTTGTTTTTTCCCCCCAACTTACTTAATGTCTTAATAAACTTCCCTTTACCTGGATAAAGAGGTTAAGAAACAGAATTTCGCCTTAAAAATAATAACTGAATAATCTCTGAGGCATCTATCACCCCTTAAAAATGTGCAAAGTGGTTTAGTCCACACCAGCGGCCAGGGGCTGCACTGCCGCATGTGCTAGTGAGACATCGCAGATGCCGACAGCCAGAGCTGGAGGCAGGAGAGTCAGTCATGTCTTTTCCCAAGAAAGGGAAATCTGGCTTCCAGAAAAGAAAAGAAGGAGAAGGAGAAAAAGTTAATCGAACAGAAGCAAGTATTGACTAGATTCTTCAAGAAGGAAGGTGAGCAGCAGAACACAGTTTTAGCTGATATTAGCTAGCTCTCAGAAGCTGCATTCATGTTAGGTGTTCAGTGTTCATTTTGGGAGCTTATGATAGACATTGTCCTCTAAAATATCATAAGCAAAACTTAAAAAAAAGGTCCCCACCCTGGATTGTTAGGGGATTGGAAAGGGCTTGCCAGAAAAAGAAATCACTGTATCTGGATTTTATAAAAAATCCAACAAAGGAAAAAGAAAAAAGGTATAAGGAATATAAAAACAAATTAACTACAATAATAAGGAATCAAAAAAAGGAATATTATGATCAGCTTTTCCTAAAACACAAAAATAATATTAAAGGTACATGGAATGTGTTAAATAAATTAATAAGAAATACAAAAGAAGCAGGTATAGATATTCACAATAAAAATGGAAAGAACATTGCAAATGAGTTTAATAAATATTTTGTGAATGTTGGCCCTAATCCAGCTAAAAAGCTGCCAGAAGTTGACATTAACCATGAAATAAATAAAAATAATAATACAATGTTTTTGAGCAGTGTAAACCAAAGTGATGTGATCCAAGCGGTACATAGTTTCAAAAGTAAAAAGTCCTTAGATTTTCATGGGATAGATATGTCTCTCATGAAGGAGGTTATCCATTGCATTATTGAACCTTTTACTTATATTTGTAATAAATCATTTTCAAGTGGCACAGTCCCTGAAAAAATGAAAATAGCCAGAGTTATTCCTATTTATTAAAGTGGTGATAAATTATTAGCTTGTAACTATAGACCTATCTCTTTACTGCCACAGTTTTCAAATATACTTGAGAAACTTTTTGTAATTAGATTTGAAGCATTTACCAACAAGTTTGATCTTTTAAATGACCATCAGTATGGGTTTAGGAAGAATCGTTCAACCTCATTAGCAGTTATGGATTTGGTAGAGCAGATTGCAACAGCAGTGGATCAAAAACTTCATGTAGTGGCTGTCTTGATTGACTTGAGTAAGGCATTTGATACAATTGATCACACATACCTGCTCAAGAAATGTGAATACTATGGTCTTCGTGGTAAAACCAATCAATGGCTTGAAAGTTATTTAAGCAGTAGATTTCAATATGTAAATGTTAATGATATAGATTCACAGCTTGAAAGAGTAATATGTGGAGTACTGCAAGGCTCGGTGCTAGGACCGAAATTATTCAACCTATACCTGAACGACATCTTTTCTGTATCGTCTCGGTTAAAATTTATTATGTTTGCAGATGATACAAATTTCATTTGTATGGGAAAAGATATGAGTAAATTATTACAAGAGGTTGAAAACGAATTGGATTCAATTAACCCTCTGATGCATGGATTATGAAATCTTCAACCAAGATTTTCTAAACAATTTTTTTCATTCATCTTTAGGTGTGAATGAAACAAATTTCAACAAATATTTTTTGTAACATTTTGTTAATTTACAAATAATTTATTACATGTCCATCTCAGTGGACAGCGTGCATTCTGAACATGGAATATGTTGGCTTGACTTACTGAAGTCCAAATGGAGGGGCTCAAATGCAATAAAGTCTTCAACAGCTGTGCTTAATAGCAAAAATAAAGAAATAACAATTTTGAGTACCTGTCCACTGTAGTGACCATTATGTATCAAAGGGTTAAAAAATGGTTTTATTACAACAAGCTATCACTAAATGAAAATAAAACCAAATTTATGATATTTTCAGGGAAAAGGGACAATGACGGTGCTAAGCTGTATTTAAATGGAGTCCCAATTGAACAAGTACATGAAACTAAATTCCTAGGTGTGACTATTGATAGTAAACTCAGTTGGAAACCACACATTGAATATATCAAACAGCAAGTGTCTAAATCTATTGCTATACTTTATAAAACTATTGATATACTAAATAAAAAAGCCTTGTTTTTGATTTATAGCTCTTTAGTTATGCCTTATTTGTCTTACTGTGCAGAGGTTTGGGGAAATGCAGGTAAAACGTGTGTTGAGACTGTATTTAAATTACAAAAAAGGCGATTAAAATAGTTAATAAATTGGGATACCTCGAACCAACCCATTATCTATTTAGTCAAACGAAAACGCTAAAATTAGGAGACATTATTAAAGTAAAAATCTTAGAGATTCTTCATAAAGTAGTTAATAATAATATCCCAAATTGCGTAAAAGTTTATTTCAAACCAAGAGATGATCATTATAATCTCAGAGGTGTATTTATGTTTGAATGTGTAAAAGCCAGAACTAATGTGAAATCAAGATGTGTTTCTGTTGTTGGTGTGAAATTGTGGAATGAGTTAGATGATGATTTGAAGAAATGTACTTCTTTACTAAAGTTTAAAGCAGGTGTAAAGTGTCACATATTTACAGGGTACGAAAAGTATGTATAGACATTAATGAATTTTCATTGTGGATATTTATATTGGGGAAAATAAAAGAAATATATATTGGTTATGTATATTAGGTGGAAAATAGGGTAGGCTAAAATAAGCATTGCTTCTGCCTATTCCTTCTTTGGTTTAAATTCAAATTGTTAATATTGTTTTGTTTGAAAAGAAAAATTTTATGTTAATGCTATAAACCAAAATAAAGACCGAAAGAAAGAAGAAAGAAAGTGTTAAACGCCTTTAGTTTCACCATCAAGATCAAATATAAATTAATTAGTGTTATCAGTGATAACACTAATTAATTTATATATATATTAATCAGAATTATTATCGCGGGCGGCTGCCGCCAATTAATTTGCGGACCTCACAGTAAAAACAGGTTCACTCTGTGTGGATATTTCAGCTCCTTCCCAGTCATGGACCAGGACAAACTTGGTATCGATGGATTCGTGGTAATCTCAGGAATGGGAAGCTGCCACTGTTTTTCGTATAGCATGATGACACTGGTGTTAGAGGATTGTTATTGACTTGGTTAGATATTTTAAGCCTATTTTAAATTTCTTTATATTTGATCTTGAAAACGGACAACCTTATAATTTGGCTGATAATGCAGGGATTATAAAATTTAGAGTACATTACATTCACAGAGAGAACCTGGTTTATTTCATGTCATATGTATTTAATATATCAATACATATCAGTATTAGCAAAGCTTAACATCATGAACCACATGGCCCTTTAGACGCAGTAGCAGCAGCAGCAGGGCCCTCATTGTCTCCAGAAAGCACTGAGGAGATGAGACAAGGTGAGCTCACTCAGGGGCGGCGTTAGGCCCAGCTACTTGGGCTGAAGCCCCGGATGTTTTATGAAAAGCCCCGGATCTGAAACGTGGAAGTAACATGCAGTAACAAAGTCCAACAGAGAGGGAGCAGCTGGCAGTAGTTTGTATACAGCCTGCCTGAGCCTCCACCACTGAAGAAGAAGCCCTTCAGCAGCCAGCTTCTTCTGCAGTCTCTGCCTGAAATGCATGAGTGAAGATGGACATAAGGACTTTTTTTTAGACAAAAAGTACAATGACAGAACCCCAGCTTTGATGAGACTGGTGTTGACTCAGGTTTGTGAGTCTTATTTGAAAATATTTGTTGTGTTGCTGGTTTGCCTAAAGTTAGCTTCTCAGGTAAAGTTGCTGGAAAGTGAATATTTACTTTCATCTCACACTAAACACTAACAGGAACAATATTCTGCCCTGAATATGCTTAATATGTAGCTTTAGATTAAAAAATTATGTGGTACAAGACAAATATATATGATGTTGACTAGTGCGTGTCACGTGTGTGTGCGTGCGTGTTTGTGTGTTAAGCCCCGGATCTTCTTCAGTCCTAAATCCGCCCCTGAGCTCACGATACAATTAAGTTATTCAATTTACAAGCAATCATTAGCAACAGATTTATCTGAAAGGACATGTTAGGTTATATTTTGCTGACCTAATTCATGATCCATTTTGCTTGTGTGGTGTCTGTCCCCCTTGCAGCAGAGAAAGAGATAGAATATGTGAAAGAGGATGATGTAAGTGAAGATAGGGAAGGGGATGGTTGCTCTGAAGGTAGTGAGGATGATGAGGAGAGGCCAGAAGAAGAAGAAAGTGAGAGGCTGAGCAACACAGATGAGTGTCTGCCAGAGGATCCAGGACTATGGCCAGAGAAGCTCACTGGTCAACAGAGAGATACAGTTGTCAGAAGACTGGCGAATAAAAGTGATCAAACACCAGGAATCGACAAAATAACACCCAAAGATATGGAGGGCAAGCCATTTCCAAATTATCTTCAATATGCTAAGTCAGCCAATGGGCATGAGAAGATAAGAAGAGACTGGCTTATTTACAGTGAAAGTGCAAAGGCTCTGTACTGCATCCCATGTCTCCTCTTGAGCTGCTTAATTCCATCTACAGGATGCAATTACAGAGCATTTTTGGAGAAGTTTGTATTGGACTGAGGATTTTTTGCACACTACCTGTGACTGTTGCTGGGGGTGAACGGGCTTTTAGCAAACTGAAACTGGTGAAAAATTATTTGAGATCAACAATGTCCCAGGATAGACTGAACAGCCTAGCTCTTCTTTCTATTGAAAGCCAATTAGCCAAAGGATTGGACTTTAAAGATCTCATAAGGGATTTTGCTAACATGAAGACCCGTCAGTGGGCATTTACTGGAAAATAAATTCCAGGATTAATGTTTGAACACATTGTTGGCAAATAAAAATAATTATATGTGAAGTCTGGGCATTTCACTTTTATTATGCTGGCATTTGTATTTGCTCAATATAGAGGTTAAACTGAGATCATATTTATTATCTTGTCTTATAGCATGGCATAAAATGTGTAAGAGAGATATTACACAATTGAGCATGGGGCCCACCTAGAAGACTTGTACCTAGGGCCCAGAATTTGGTGCTACGCCCCTGTTGATTATTATTATTATTCTGAGATACTACAGCAATCAATTTCCCTCTGGGATTAATAAAGTATTTTTGAATTGAATTTGAATTGAATTGAACAGACCACACTTAATAATGTAACAGATGGGTTTAAACAGCAAATTCTAAAAAAAGCAAATTCAGATGCCAATGACAAAAGTGTTTTTATTTTGAACTTTTGTCACATCATGTTAAACACCATGTGTAGCACTTCCCAAAAACTGAGAATGCTTAGTAAAACACTACACAAGTTAAGCTATGGAGCATAAAACTTATCTTGACCGACAATATTGGTATTAAAACATTAAGATCTGTTTGATACAGAACAGCTGAAAAAGCTGAACTAAAACTGTAGGAAGCCCAACACATCTAGCTGTGAGACCAGCTGTAAGACTAAATTATTTTAAACTTATGCACTTTAATGTGCAATTACAAGACCCTGGCGTGTACCTGGTTGAGTAGCCCAACTCCAGAATAACTGGCTGAACAGGAACAAACAAAATGCTGACCTTGTATCACACATTTTAAGAGAAACTCCAGTAAAACATAAAACTATCTAGCATAGCATTACAAATAAAAATTTATATAATTTTTTTTGTATAAAACTGTCTTTTTATTAAAGTCGCAACAGTGGAAACAATGACTTGAACTCTAAATTTAAGTAAGCCCAAAACTGAAAAACTGCAAGTCATTAAAGAAAAAAAAAGGTAAGGTACATCCAACAGCTACCATATAGGATTCATAGAAAAAGCCTGTTTTTGAGGGATCTTACCCTTGCCGAGAGATCTGTCCCAAGTCCCATAAAGATTTTCTGAACCGTTTCAAAGGTGTACCTGAGATCTTTTGGGTATTGAAGGTTTAAGACATAGATCAACCCAAAGACAAAGCCAAAAGCCGTTGGCAGATCTGGGAGGTCCTGAAGGATGATTGTTTCTTCAACAACCACAGCAAGGTTCATCACATTTACAGCAGGTGAAGTCCAGTTATCCTCCAGCACAGTGAGGATACCCACGGAGAGACCTCTTGTCTGCTCCTCCTCTGGGTCAGTAGCCTTTTAAGAAGAGATGGAAAAAAATGTTAATGCTTTATTGTAGGTCTGGGCAATGTGGACCAAAACTGATATCTCAATATCTTTTAGCTGAATTCCGATATACGATATACATCTCTATATTTTTTCCTCCTGTAAATTATTTACAAGTTAACTCACTTCAAGCTGTCTTGAGAAATTATATACAAAAATCTGTAGATTAAATGCATAAAAATGTATTGATTCTTGTCAAACTTTAACTTTAGTGCCTATTCTCTACCAGCCTGAGCTTTAGAAACACTGGTACAGCTGTCTGCTGACACACACACACACACACACACACACACACACACACACACACACACACACACACACACACACACACACACACACACACACACACACAGTTGAGAGCTACAGGTGTATCAAATGTCCCACAGGCACTTTTAAATTATATATTTATAATTAATGTAACAAAATGTATTTCATCTAGAGGTGGGCCATATCATATGTTTCTTGCAGACACCTGATGAAGTTATATGACAAAATGTAAAAAAAGAGCAGAAAAGAAAAAAGAATTGAGAACAGAAACTCACCTCTAAGCAGCCTGGTCCAGAGTTAAAGTGTTTGGACCCACAGCTCTGCGTTGGTGCACTGTTTGCCAGTGTTTGGACTGGCTCCTCCGCGTTTGGGCTGGCGCCTCCACGTCCTGCTTCTACGTCCCGTTGCTCTATGTATTTCCTCCGCCGTCTATCGGTGTTTGCTCCTTCGTCCCGCTCCTCGGTGTTGTCTGCCCCGCAGTCCCACTGCTCCGTCCCAGTGCTAAATCTGCTCCACCGTCTATGGGTGTAAAGTGTACTAAAGCATAATTTTGTAGTTTTTAAGTCAACGTACATTCGACACTAATTGCTAGCTGCTGTTGCTACATTAGCCATTAGCAATGTGAGTTAGCAATTATTCTCTCAATATTTAGCTTGTTTATCAAAAGAAATTGAAATATTATTAGTGGTATAGCAGATATCATTTCAAACTATAAACAAGTACGAAATGAAACAGTTAGTTACAGAGGTCCATGTTTTTTAAGTACAGGCTAGTTGCAGAATATAGCCTATAGCATAAATCTCAACCGCCGACAGCCTTACCTTAAAAAAATCACCTGTAAAAGTTGTTTATGCGTGTAGGCTACCTTTATATAGCACAAAACATATTCATAATTTATTTTTAACATAATTTGAACCCAGGAAAAAGGGGAAAACTTACCTATGCAGCCTCCTTTGCCTCCGACCACACGCAGAATGAGACTGACTCCTCCAACTCCAAAAGTTGACTTTCCCGCATTTCACAACAAAAGCATGGACGTTAGCAGAACTTGGGCACGACATTATGAAGTCCAACTTAAATATGTAAGTTCATACGGCTCACTTAATATTGGTGAAGCACACAACTAATTTGGTTTGTCGGGCTGACTTAATTTATTGCACTTAATTCGTGAAAAATGGGTTTTAAGTTTAAACAACATAAAATACTTTTTCATCTCAAACAACATAAGTTGCTTTTATTACAGTGAGCCACAGCTACCCCAGGGCACACTGACAGAAGCCAGGCTGCTGAGCACATGTGCCACTGGTCCCTCCGACCATCACCAGCAGCCAAGGTGTGTTAAGTGTCATGCCCAAGAACACAGAAGCATTTTCTGTCAGGGGCCGGGATCGCTCCTACAACTTTCTGATTACTGGACAACCTGCTCTACCTCCTGAGACAGCCTGCACAACCTCTTGGCCTACTGCTGTCTGCTTACACTCTGCTGTCTGTCACTGAGGTATGACATAAACCAGATCAGTGTCTGACTAGAAAGACGTAAGTCCTCAAGCTTGTTCAAATGTATGTCATGACTGCATGTCAAAAGTCTTTCTGAGGTCAAGAAACACCTTTCCCACCACTCCTCTTAGATCAAGACTAGATTTTATTGCTTCAATAAAATAAATAGTAAAAATAAAATGTTCAGTTATAAACCCACATTGCAAAGTATTCACTCAGGTGTTCTGCTCTTATTTCTTCATAGATTTTAGAGAATATAGGAAGGGTACTAATTGCTCCATAGCTGCTAACCTCCTTCTTATCCCCAGGTTTATACACTGGTGTGATTATGCTTATTTTCAGCACAGCGTGGAAAAGACTGTCACTGATTGACTGATTTATTGCCTCAGTTAGAGGTGAACACAAGATACCCTCGTGTCTTTTTAAAAAATGAGGTATCCATCCCATAAATATTATTTTCTTTACTTTTCTTTACACTGCTGAACCTACCTCCTGAGCTTCTTACCTACTGACAGCACTATCACTAATCACCAGCCACTTTTATTTCTAATCTTCAGTGTTTTATATGTAATTCCATGCTTCATGTTTGTTTTGTATGTTCTTGCTATTGTAAACCACACTAAGTTGCCGTTGGGTTAGGAATAACCACCAGATATCTAACCTGTTTAACCCTAACGGCCCCCAATTAGGGGCCTGTACAATTTCATGTCCCAAACATCTACAGCTGTCCACATTCTCCAAACACAACTAAAACCACAATCAAACAGCCCATATGGGAAACAAGGTCATTTTCAATTGTAATAAATTAAGATACAATGATTTTTGAACTTTATTTTGGAAGAGCATCTGACCTTCTCTTGTGTCTGCTGGGAAAAAAAAAAAAACTTGAACAAATTTAATTGAGGAACCCTGGAATAAATAAAACAATTGACTAAATTTGCTGAATGGAATTTAAACTCACAACCTCCATCCTGTCAGCACTTTCACACAGGGCTGCTCTTCTAAAATAAAGTTCAAGTATTATTTTATCTTAATGTATCAAAAACCAAAAATTGCTTTGTTTAGGGATTAGACAAAGAGCAGCCCGAAGACCTTTTATGATGAATTATATAAATGGAAACCGTGTTCCCTCGCCCGGACGTGGGTCACCGGGGCCCCCCTCTGGAGCCAGGCCTGGAGGTGGGGCACGTTGGCAAGCGCCTGGTGGCCAGGCTTTCACCCATGGAGCCCGGCCGGGCACAGCACGAAGAGGAAACGTGGGTCCCCCTTCCCATGGGCTCACCACTCGTAGGAGGGGCCAAAGGGGTCGGGTGCAGTGTGTGACGGGTGGTAGTCGAGGGCGGGGACCTTGGCGGTCTGATCCTTGGCTACAGAAGCTGGCTCTTGGCACATAGAATGTCACCTCTCTGGTGGGGAAGGAGCCTGAGTTGGTGTGTGAGGTTGAAAGGTTCCAACTAGATATAGTCAGACTCACCTCAATGCATGCCTCTGGCTCTGGAACCAGTTTCCTTGAGAGGAGCTGGACTTTCTACCACTCTGAAGTTGCTCCCACTGAGAGGCACCGAGCAGGGGTGGGCACACTAGTTGCCCCCCATCTTGGTGCCTGTACATTGGGGTTTACCCCAGTGAATGAGAGAGTAGCCTCCCTCCGCCTATGTGTGGGGGGACGGGTTCTGACTGTGGTCTGTGCTTGTGCATCAAACTACAGTTCAGACTACCCACCCTTTTTGGAGACCTTGGAGGGGGTGCTGGAAAGTGCTCCTTCCGGTGACTGCCTCGTTCTGCTGGGAGACTTTAACGCTCACGTTGGCAATGACAGTGAGACCTAGAGAGGTGTGGTTGGGAGGAACGCCCCCCCGATCTGAATTCGAGTGACATTTTGTTATTGGACTTCTGTGCCAGTCATTGATTGTCCATAATGAACACCATGTTCAGACATAAAGGAGTCCATATGTGCTCTTGGCACCAGGATACCTTAGGCTGAAGCTCGATGATCAACTTTGTTGTTGTTTCAACTAACCTGCGGCCATATGTTTTGAACACTCGGGTGAAGAGAGGGGTGGAGCTGTCAACTGATCAACACCTGGTGGTGAGTTGGCTCAGAAGGTGGGGGAGGATGCAGGTCAGACCAGACAGGCCCAAACGTATTGCTAGGGTCTGCTGGGAACGTCTGGCAGAGTCTCTTGTCAGAAGGAGCTTCAATTCCCATGTCCAACAGAACTTCCAAAATGTTCCGGGAGAGGAGGGGGGACATTGAGTCTGAATGGACCCTTTTCAGTGCCTCCATTGTTGAGGCGGCCGACCGGAGCTGTGGTTGCAGGATCGTCGGTTCCTGTCGTGGTGACAACCCCCGAACCTGCTGGTGGACACCGGCGGTTAGAGATGCGTTCAAGCTGAAGAAAGAGACCTATCAGGTTTTTTTGGCCTGTGGGACTCCAGAGGCAGCTGACAGGTACCGGTAGTCCGAGAGGAACGCGGCTCGGGTGGTCACCAAGGCAAAAACCCGGGCATGGGAGGAGTTCGGCAAGACCATGGAGCAAGACTTCTGTATGGCTTTGAGGAGATTCTGGTCCACCATCCGGCGCCTCAGAGGGGGAAAGCAGTGCACTACGAACACTATCTATAGTGGGGAGGTGTGCTGCTGACCTCTACTCAGGACGTTGTGGATTGGTGGGCAGAATACTTCGAAGATCTCCTCAATCCCACCAACACGTCTTCCAGTGAGGAATTAGAGTCTGGGGACTTTGAGTTGGCCTCTCAAATCTCTGGTGCTGAGGTCACTGAGGTGGTTAAAAAGCTCCTCTGTGGCAAGGCTCCAGGGGTCGATGAGATCCGCCTGGAGTTCCTTAAGGCTCTGGATGTTGTGGGGCTGTGTTGGCTGACACAGCTCCGTAATATCACGTGGACATCGGGGGCAGTCCCACTGGACTGGCAGACCAGGGTGGTGGTCCCCTTATTTAAAAATGGGGGCCGCAGCGTGTGTTCCAACTGCAGGGGGATCACACTCCCGAGCCTTCCTGGTAAGGTCTATTCAGGGGTTCTGGAGAGGAGGGTCCATCGGATTGTTGAACCTCAGATTCAGGATGAGCAATGTGGTTTTCGTCCTGGCCGTGGAACACTGGACCAGCTCTATACCCTTAGGGGGATCCTGGAGGGTGCGTGGGAATTTGCCCAACCAGTCTACATGTGTTTTGTGGATTTGGAGAAGGCATTTGAGCGCGTCTCTCAGGGGGCCCTGTGGGGTGTACTCCGGGAGTATGGGGTACCAGGCCCTCTGATACGGGCTGTTAGGTCCTTGTAAGACCGGTGTCAGAGCTTGGTCCGCATTGCCGGCAGTAAGTCGGGCTCGTTCCCAGTGAGAGTTGGACTCCGCCAAGGCTGCCCTTTGTCACCGATTCTGTTCATAACCTTTATGGACAGGATCTCTAGGTGCAGCCAAGGTGTGGAGGGCATCCGTTTTGGTGGCCTGAGGATCAGGTCTCTGCTTTTTGCAGATGATGTGGTCCTGTTGGCTTCATCAGAACATGATCTTCAGCTTTTGCTGGAGTGATTTGCAGCCGAGTGTGAGGCAGCTGGGATGAGAATCAGCTCCTCTAAATCTGAGACCATGGTCTTGATTCGGAAAAGGGTAGGATGTCTTCTCCAGGTCAGGGATGAGGTCCTGCCCCAAGTGGAGGACTTAAAGTATCTTTGGTTCTTGTTCACTAGTGAGGGAAAACTGGAGCGTGAGATCGAAAGGCGGATTAGTGCTGCAACTGCAGTGATGCAGGCGTTGTACTGGTCTGTTGTGGTGGAGAGAGAGCTGAGTCAGAAGGCAAAGCTCTCGATTTACCGGTCGATCTATGTTCCTAACCACACCTATGGTCATGAGCTTTGGGTAGGGACCGAAAGAATGAGATCGCGGACACAAGTGGCTGAAATGAGTTTTCTCCGAAGAGTGGCTGGGCTCTCCCTTAGAGATAGCGTAAGAAGCTCGGTCATTTGGGAGGGGCTCGGAGTAGATACGTTGCTCCTCCACATCGAGAGGAGCCAGTTGAGGTGGCTCGGGCAACTGGTGAAGTTTTCCGGGCACGTCCAACTGGGAGGAGACCTAAAGGTAGACCCATGGCATGGTGGAGGGACTATGTCTCTCACCTGGCCAGGGAACACCTTGGGATTCCCCCGGAGGAGCTGACCCAAGTGGCTGGGGAGAAGGAAGTCTACTTCCTACTGCCCCCGCGACCCGACTCCGGATAAGCGGATGAAAATGGGTGGATGGATGGATGCTTTGTTTACAACCTAAACTGTTTTGATTGAAGCTGTAGCTGTGCTCGGGGAATGCAAACAATCACTGACACTTGGGACATGAAACTCCAAAGGCCCCAATTGGGAGGCGCCAGGGCCCAAAGAACAAAGGCCTAGGGCCTAAAGGGCTAAACTAATGCTATTTGTAGAACCAATACCATTAGTTTTAATGCGTGGGTTTGAGCCCAGGGCTTATCTACAAAGTGTAAAATATTCAATAACTTTTTTCGTTTTCACGTTATAGTAACATCTCCTGCTGATAACACAACAACAATGAAAATGAACTTTGTGGTTGATTTGCTTGATCTTGCAGCATGACTTGGACACACACTTTTTTACAGGCAATGATGAATTTGGATCAACTTTAGAGTTGTTTTAAAAATAAATTTGCAGTGATCTCTATAATGAATGAATTAATGATTTGTGAGTCATTCTCTGTGGTGAGGAGCGCTGATGTTCCTGTTTCAGGAAGTAGTTAGCTGGAGGAGTAGTGGTTAGGTTTAGGGTTAAAGTCTCATTAACGTCTCATTATTATTCATGAAATACGGACATCTCTCCTCTGATTGGCTCACAGCAACACATCTCTATCTCTGACCCTGTCTGTTCTGCAACTTTGGTGTTTTATCTCCACAAATTAAATTGAAGCTGAAGTTGATAATGCTAACGGTTACCTTCTACTAGCCCAAATGTGCTCTGCCCTCTTCTGGATGCTAAATTAACAACAGCCTTCACCATTGCAAGCCAAGGTGAGTGAGTCATGAATGCTAATGTTAGTGTAATGTAGATCTGACTGGATGTTCTAATTTGAGAGTTTCCTCTTATTTTCTAATAAGGTGTGTCTCCATCGTTGGAACTTCAGTGTAAATTCTGGGAGGGGCACACTGATTGGAAGACACGGTGGCCCGGTTCTCTCGGGTGGCCCGCTGTGGTGTCTTCATACAAATGTAGCTCTTTCTGAACTTTGCACAAATGTCAGCATATCACGACTGCTTTGGCAGAGAGTGATGTCACTGGTCAGTTCCAAAAAGCATCCACAGAAACATTGATACCATTAAAAGTTTTATTCTGTCCAAGCACAGCATGGTTTAATCCATTCAGAGGTCCAGGAGAGCAGCTGCATGATGTAAAATGTGGCGTTCATTGACCGGAGAAAGCTCCTGTTTTTTACAGCACTCTGTGGCAACAAAGCCCAGTGAATCGTGATGCTGTTGGGGAATTCCACCGTGATTTTTTGTGTTGGGAGTTTAGTAACAGTGATTGCAAAGCAGTGCAATGAGTGCTTATTTGTTTTGTTTCCAGTCAGCTTCATAATCAACTCTTCTAACGCTGGGTGTTTCTGCTGATGTCATTTTCTACAGAGTTTCAGCCAGTCAGCGTGAGTTTACCAAAAGTTCCACTCTGCTACTCCACCGAGAACCATCCTGACCCAGTTCTCTGACTGTATCTGAAAACGGCCATTCAGCCGATCCAGTGAAGTGGAAACACGCACATACTGAGAAGAATATCTTCACATTCAACAGGCATATGAAACTCAGCGTGACCTCATGAGTAAGATCCACATCTAGGAAGCTGTACTGTCTCCGGTCCATCCCATATAAACCCCAGTCTTCCCAAATGCCATCCGCTGGTGGAAAAGGTTCTGAACGAACCAGAAAGGACTGAGACCTTCATGTGGCAAGATGCTCCTCAGCTGAACAAACTGAGGCCTATCAGGCAGATAATCAGTGACCCAGGTGACAAAAGCCACCCTGACACCCAGCCATTGAAAGAAGGTTGGATGGGGTTGACAGCTGGAAGTATTGCTATCAGAACCTCCACCACCACCATATAGGCGAGAGTGCAGCATCATCAGCCACCCTCCCCTGGGACTGCTAAGCAAGGGGGTAAGGGACCATAGCAGGTTTCAAAGTGTCTGCGGGTTAGCAGATTGAGGTGTTGATGCAGGTAGGGAGGGATGATGGCCCAGTGGGAGGTCCAGATCTGATTCTGCTGAGGAAAAGCTGTTGTCTGATCAGACAGACCCCCTGCACACACATCTCTCGTGTTAATTTTTACTCCAGGTTGTTTTGTAGGATTCTTTAGGCCTCATTAATCCCATGCTGCACCACAGGTGGCACAGGAGTTAATTGCTCGCCCCGTAATCGGAAGGTTGCAAGTTCGAGTCCCGCTCAGGCTGTCGCTGTGTCCTTGGGCAAGACACTTAACCCACTTTGCCTGCTGGTGGTGGTCGGAGGGACCGGTGGTGCCAGTGCTCGGCAGCCTCGCCTCTGTCAGTGCGCCCCAGGGCAGCTGTGGCTACATCGTAGCTCATCCCCACCAGCGTGTGAATGTGTGTGTGAATGGGTGAATGACTGGTTGTGTTGGGGGGTTCCAGGACTCTAGAAGGCGCTATGTCAAATTCAGGCCATTTAACCTTTACATCATAAACTTCAGCTGTATTATACAGATCAGGGTCCGTGTGTTTATACTAAAAAGGATTCCGATCAAACCAAAGCAGTTGATTTTTGAATCAGCCACTTGTGTGACAGTCCGTGTAAACAGGGTTTATTTTGATTTCATGTAAAACTCTGAACTAATGAGCTGTCCGCTCCTTTAGTACAGGTAATGATTTTGCCTCTCAGTAGAGGGGAACGCACTGGTTACCCACACGTCATCCCTCAGTACATTATTATGACAGGTAGGGAAAATAATTATGACATTATGACATTTGTTTAAAGTTGACGTTTTGCAGACCTCTCTGACATTCAGGGGCTTGCCCAAACACACAACACACTCCAACACCTCTGTTTCACACACTTTAGACTTCCTCTAGGTAGGAAAACAGTGTCATGGTTGCACAGTGGCGCAGTATGAAGACATTTATTTTTTTAGAGCTTCACCTTTCAGTGATGAATCAGAGTTAGATTTAATGGGTGCAGATATTACAGCAGCATTAAACTGGAGCACAATCAATTAGACCCAGTTAAAATATGACTACATTATTGTGATATTAGAGAACCTTGAAACGCCTGCAGCTCTATTCAGAACCAGTTTATTCAGACGGAAACGTTGATGTTATCAGCGTTCAGCTAAAATCAAGGACAGTTTAAGAAAGTAGACTTTAGTCTCCAAAGTACAAACCCCACATAAATCACAGGAAATAAAACGAAAACACATTTGGACAAAACACAAACTACATTACTTAAAATAAAATAAAATGTAATGTGTCAAACAAAACTTCTGGTCTTAGTGAAGTCTTGGTCCTCTGAACTGGTCCTTAGAGACCGTTTGCCCCAGTCACACCTCAAGTGTGCCGCTCTGCTGTGTGTGGAGCCGTGATCCCACACCAGAACCAAGCTGGAACCTGCCTGGGTGGCTGGGAGCTTTCTACAGCTGAGTGAAGATAAGACTGAGATCCTCATCTGTGCCCCAGACAAGCTGGTTCCCAAACTCAGAGACTCTCTTTGTCAGCTTGCTTCTCACACCAAACCTTCTGTCAGGAATCTTGGCGTGACCTTTGACCCAGCTCTCACCCTGGATTCTCATGTCAGTTCTCTTGTTCGCTCTTCCTTCTTCCATCTCAGGAACATTGCTAAGCTGATTCCCATTCTGTCCCGCTCTGAACTTGAGACAGTTATCCACAACTTCATCTCCTCACGCTCACCCCTTCTTTCCACCGGAGCCGTCAGCAGCACGTCATAGCTGCTGATAGGAACCGCTGTGGTCAACAGAACCTTTTCCACTGGAGCCGTCAGCAGCGCGAGTCGGCCGCGTCTCAGGAGCAGCATGTCGCGGCCTTTACGCGCCGGTTCTATTTTCTACGCGCGACGCCTCTGAAACGGGTCAAGTTCAACATTTTTGGGGAAGGAAAGACAGGAAATCGGACGCGGAAACGGAGCGAAGCTCCCGAGATTTTCAGGATAAGGAAACGTACTGCCTTCCGGTTGCTTTACTTTAAAAAAAGTTACGAACTGTGCGGCCCCGTGAGAAGTTATCACCTAGCTAGCGGTCTGCTTTGTTTTTCAAGTCCGTATTGGCGATTATAAAACGGACAAGACAAAAAACACAAACATTTTGGAGACATGTTGTAATTTTCTCCTGCTTGTTGTTGTGTTTACTGACGAAGTCACTCATGTGACTTCGTGCTCGGTCGGTGACAGCTGCTCCCCTGCTGCTTCGCGTCTCGTGGGAAGGGCCAAGCAGCAGCTTACGCGAGCAAGACGTGCTGCTGCAGTAACGTGCTGCTGACGGCTCCTGTGGAAAGAAGGGGTCAGACTACTGTAACTCTCTTTTCACGTGTCTGAGCAGAACCTCCCTGAACCGTCTACAGGTGGTTCAGAACGCCTGTGCTCGGCTTCTGACCAAGTCCTCCAAACACACCCACATCACCCCGCTTCTCCTCCAGCTTCACTGGCTGCCAGTCAACTTCAGGGTTCATTTCAAGATCCTGGTTCTGGTCTATAGGGCCTTACATGGACAAGCACCATCTTACATTGGTGATCTTCTTAGTCCCTACACCCCCAGCAGGTCCCTGAGGCCCAGTGATCAAAGCCTACTGGTTGTGCAGCACCAGGCTAAAGACCAAAGGTGACAGATCATTTGCTGCTGTGGCCCCCAGACTCTGGAACTCTCTCCCCCTGAGCCTGAGATCAGTGGACTCAGTGGTCCCCTTTAAAAAAGCAGCTGAAGACTCATCTGTTCAGGCTGGCTTTTGTGTGACCTTCTTCACCCTCTCCTTGTTCTGCTCTCCCCACCTATTCCACCTTCCTCAGGATCCACTGATTTCCCTCTTTCCTATTCACTCTCTGTCTCTTTTTTTTTTACATTTTTAATCACAATTGTCTATTTTTTGCTCATTTTAAATATGTTTTTAATCATTTTAAAAATTGTTTTTACATTTTTTGTTTTTGTGAAGTGCCTCATTACTTTTATCTTGAGAGGCGCTATAGAAATTATATTTTCTTCTTCTTCTTCAAGCTCAGCTCTTGCTAGGAGACTTCATGATTCATGAGGGTCTGTCTACTCCTGGTGAGGATGATCTGAGACCTCATTCACTGTACACTTCAGACTCTGTAGCAGGGTCAGATCTGTATTACATCTGTGTTGGAAGCAGGTCCACCTTTAAAGAGGACAAATTATGATTGTTTTTTCTTGAGTTACTGTAGTTCTACAGTCCATACAAAACATGTTCAGGAAGCTGTTTGCACTAGATCCCTCTCACATAAAGGAATTTCAGCCTGTTTATTCTTGACATTTTCTATACCTTCCAGAATGACCCATTTCAGGACTCTTGTCACTTAAAGACAACAAGCTTGTACTGGCCATGCCCACTCCTCACCAACTGCTATGACACAAGAAAGTCAGATCCCCAGGAATGCCTCAGTGTACAACTGCTGCCCCTAAGCGTGATGTGGGTTGTTGAAATGGAAAGTAATTCCTAAAACTAGACAGAAAACAGACGGACTGCTTTTATTCACATTTGGAGTCTTTATAGTAGCAAAAGAGTCCAAATAAGCTATGTGGTTCAGGTAGCTTATTTGGTTTCACATCTGGGTAATATGTACATTTTCTGTTCTGAGCTGAGTCTATTTTTCAGGCCTATTCCTTGTCTTTCAGACTGGGGCTGAGGTGGCACTACAGATGCTGGCTGAAATTCATGCCTACTGCCTTCGACTGGCGGATAGAATAAGTCCAGGAGACTCCAACCCTCTCCTGGGACATCTTGTGCTACTCCACATCTTCGCTTGCCAAATTTGGTGTGGAGTGTAGAGCCTCAGTCTGCCTGCGTATTCGCCACCCCATGTCAGGCGGCTTAAGATTTTTGGCATCTGTCTGATTGATCCCGGTGGCTGCCTGATGGGATCTGAGTCCCTGGGCTTTGTTGGATCCCCGGCGGGGCTGGTCGCCCCTGGGTCCCGGGTCAGCCAGTGGGGATCCCCGCATAAGCAATTGATTTAATTCTGGTTGCTGTGGAGTAAACATCTCTGTCTGCAGCACAGAGCCCTGCTCCAGCGCGGCAGCAGACTACTGCTCAGTGGGAGGAGATAAGAGGAGAGAGCAGTGAGGAACAAAGGTGGTACACACACACTTACACACACAGGCACAAAAATATGCACAAACCTACACACATACACACGCAAACACACAATTCATTTCAATTCAATTCAAGTTTATTTCTATAGCGCCAAATCACGCCAAGGCACTTCACACAGTAAACATTACAATCAGTAAAAAGTTTCCTATATGAGGAACCCAGCAGGTTGCATCGAATCACTGACTAAGCAAGCATGCAGTGACAGTGGAGAGAAAACTCCCTTTTAACAGGAAAAACCCTCCAGAGGATCCTGGCTCAGAGTACACACACACACACACACACACACACCTGTCTCGCTTTTCCAATAAACTATTTCTGTTAGTTTTCTTCTTTCAAAATTCAACAGTCAAACATCTAATGTATTATTTCATGCAACGGCAACTTCAAGGAGACGCAACATTTTGATTTAAAAAAAAGAAAAAAGCAGTAACAACTTACGTATGTGACAATCACACATCCTGCGACTTTGACACACTGCAGCTTTTTCTTCACCACTGTTTCTGGAGATACTGCGAAAGTGGCCATGATAATTATGCTCTGCAAGATTGCAGATGGGGACCTTGGTTTGTGATTGAATGCTGGCACAGCCTGACAAGATAGCCCAGTAATAGGCACACAGAGTAGTGTGACTTTAAAACTACTGGCCCTGGAACTTCAACATCCAGTGGTGATGAGTGCTCATTATACGTGTTTGTTGTCCGTGTGGGCATGCAGGGATGATTCATGACAACTGCCTATGACTTGCCTTACCATAAACAATGACAGAATAGCAAAGATAAGAAAATAACTTCCTACCAGGCTCCAGGTTACATAAAACCTTCCATTTTCATCCTGCTGCAGTTACTGAAAAGAAGCTTTTTATCTAATCATCTGCAGCCTTCACTCATCTTTTATTCCCCAATGAAAGCTTTTTAGAAACACAGATTATTTTATTGATTGTAAGATTTGTCTTATAAATTTAAGCATCCAGAAAAAAACAGCTGTGAAACTAGATAACCACTTAAGATTCTGTAAAGATCCCACTTTAACCTGCAAGTCAATCAGTCATTAAATCCCCAACAGCAGCTTCTCAGATCAGCTCATGTGAGGACATCAATAAACCATCTCCAGCAGCATTGGTATTGACTGCAGAATTGATCATTGTTATTCTGACGGCCATATGCCAATGGCACTAAAAGGCTGGCTCTGTGAAAAAGAAAACCTGTGATGTCGTCCCACCAAACTGCTACACCTTTATCATCTGTTTCACAAATGACACATTTTTCATTTGAAAATCGATACAAGAGAACATCCTGAGCCAAAGTGGTGCAGATAAACTAGTGTTACGATCCTTTCTGCCTAGGGGGCCTGGGGTAACAATTGAGGATGCATGTTCTCGTGTCAAAAGTAAACAACTAGGGCTGGGACTTCATTAAAAAATGTAATCTAATAAATTTGATGCTTTGTAATTAATTAATCTAAATTAATCACATTTTAATCATTCAGGAAAATGTGCTCTCAAAGTAAAACTTTTAATTAAAATTATGAGACAGAATCAAACATTAGGCATGGTTATTAAACTGTAAACTAAAGCTTTTAATAAAAAATACATTTTAATTAATCAAATGTCACTCTGTGATATAAAACAAAACCCAAATCAACTAAAATTCATAATTACAAATAGAAAACACCTGCAAAGGGTTCCTGAGCCTTTAAATAGTCTCTCTGTCTAGTTGAATTACTGAAATAAATTTGACTTTGCACCAGATTCTAATTTTTCCATTTTCACTTGTTTGTATAATTGGGAGTTATTATTAGCATTTCCACTCATAATGTAGTAAAAACACACATATAAATAACAATCCTTCAAAATGACAGTAGAACAGGCACACATATGATCTAGGACTTAAATGTACTAACTTTTAACACCAGAGCAGGCATGGCATATTCTGAGAATGATCAGGAACACTAACTGGTTCCAGTTGGATGACTGGAGGATGATAGAATGATAAAAGATCATGGCGAGGAAATAATGATCTGACGAACAGGTGAGCAGACCTACATGGGAAGTCCTGCTGTCACGTTAAGAAGGGGATGCTGCAGACCCGCAGATTCACGCCTGCAGCAGCGAATCTGGTGTGATCTCCAGCCTGATCACAACTTTCTCGTTCCTTGCTGCCCCTGATGCACTTAAGCATCCGCCCCTTAGCTGATGACAGCTTCAACACACCTCGCTGCTTAATGATAGTAATGCATGTGATGTTTAGACAGTGACTCGTCTCAGAAGCATATAATTCCCTGACAGAATTGTTTAGAAAATCATCAGAAAAGTTTCAGTGTTTCCGTTTTAACTTAAACTTCTGTTTTCAACTTTAAGACATGTTGTCTGTGATTGTTTTCAGAGTAGTGAGAACACGGAGCGTTCTCCCAGCAGCAGCCAGGTGCCTCTCGTTTGTCTGACTACTTTCATAAACTACTGTTAGGGCAAAGAATTATTCTGTCTGGCGCTTTCAGCGCTGCACAGATGTTGCGTAAATGTTAAAAATATAGCTTACTGCAACTTTTGTAAAGTTTCCGGGTGCCACTGGGCGGGCAGCTGCAGCAGTATCGATCTCTGAAAAATGTCCGCGACACGGACTCCGTTGTTGTCTGGAAGTTTTGTTTTCCAAGTTAAGAAAAGAGAAGGACGTGTTTCCTAAATCCTGCATCAGTCCAAGCAAGGTAACTTCCTTCTGTTTTTATACCGTTTAAGTAGCCATTAGCACTGTGCATTGTTGTGTGCGTCAGTGATATTCAGTCTATGAGGAAGTCATGCAATGACAAAGGTTCTGCCTTGCTCGAAATGCAAGCTGCGATTAAATGCGTGAATTTTTTTAACTGAAATGAGGGCTGGCTGATTTTTGTGTTGCTGGCAGAGCTGATTGCCAGAAACAGCTGGGAGAGTCTAACTGGGAGGCAGTCTAGTGAGATAGGAGACAGGTGCTACATCTCCTCTCACACACACACACACACACACACACACACACACACACACACACACACAGGGAAAACCCCAAATGGCCCTGGGCCATAACACTTCCCCTAAAAGAAAATAATTAAATCACACACTTTAATTACACTGCATCACATATCCCCCCTTTTTCTTTTACTCAGGTCCCACGGTGCCATCCGAAGCAACCCCTACTTCTGAAATTCCCTCAGCAGAACAACATGCAGTGGGAAGGTGGCAATCAGTGCTGGGTTGATGATGCAGACTCAACTGTGGCTAAAAGTCCCACATCCACTGATCACGCAGGGTCCAGCCGAACTCTCTCTTCGATGGTGATCCACTGTCTGCTCACTCCGTTCTCCCAGACAGGATTCCATCAAAGTCTTAAACACAAAGAATTAGTCCACAGTGAGAAGATAACAAATTCTGACCTCCTTTTTCCAGAGTCATTGGGCAGGCTTCCACAGCAGGAGCGTCCCTTCTGTGAAAAATGGAGGAGGGAGGGGGACCAACAGAGCAATCACCTGGCTGCTGGAGTAGGGTCCCAGTCAGACGTCCCATACCAGGTGGGTTCCTCTCACCCACTGAAGACCACCCCTCTCATGATCCATCATTTAGATCCATCTTCCGGGGCACAACTTAAGTGTCACCTCCCCGCTCCCACACCATGCACCACCAAGGTTTCAGAATGGAGCGGCTGTGAACTATTCCAAATGTAAAACACAAGTAATAAGAACAATAAACCAGAGAACATGCGTCCAAGTAAGGTTGTGGGATCAAAAGATTCCTGGGACCTCTCGCAGATCCCGGACAAGCCCCCATTTGTTACGAACCAGGCTGTCTAGGGGGCCTGGGGTAACAATTGAGGACGCATGTTCTCGTGTTAAAAGTAAACAACATTTATTTACATTAATATAACACAAAACACCGATTATCGAAACACAGACGCATCAGCAGCAACTCAAAACTAGTAACAACTAAACTCTCTCATTAACCATATCAATACTAAAACTCAGAAAGACCATCACATAATTTCCTTAACCGAGTGATGTCTTATTTACGAGTGATGTTTTATTTAAAGCAAAGCAAAATGTAGTCTCCTTTACACTTAAAAGGGTTTAAGTTGAACACAAAGTTTTTCTAAGCACCCACCAAAGTTGTTACATAAATATTAATTTAACAAAACCAAATGCTGCTGAGGAGACAACAGACCAGAGAGAACAGACCAGAGCTGCTCCCTGAACTGAGGGCTGGCTGATTTTTATGTTGCTGGCAGAGCTGATTGTCAGAAACAGCTGGGAGAGTCTAACTGGGAGGCAATCTATTGAGATAGGAGACAGGTGCTGCATCTCCTCTCTCTCTCTCATACACACACACACACGCACACACACACACACACACACACACACACACACACACACACACACACACACACACACACACACACACACACACACATGCAGGGAAAAACCCCAATGGCCCTGGGCCATAACTAGTCCATACTTCAAAACCTGATTAATGTAATTCTCGATGATAGGGGCGTTCTAGAGGTTCTTTCATAGGCACCAGCTGATCCAGAATGTTGCTGCTGGAACCCTCAGCTTCCTGTGAGATCTACAACTGAGTTTCTAATTCAACTTCAGACTTCTAAAGCTCTGAAAGATGCTTCTTGTTCCCGATCTTCCCAGCAGAGCTCCTGGCTCTCAGGCCTAGTCCACATGTAGCCGTTTTTTTTTTAAACGAATATCCGCCCCTCCAAAAACTTGCATCCACACCAGCTCGTTTAAAAAAAAACTCTGTCCACACGTACCCGGATAAATACGTTGTTAAGGACATGCCAGACCTGTAGGCGGCAGTACTTCTCCCGTTCTTAACCTCGTCCTTCGTCTGTGGTCTTCCGCAAGGAGCAGTAATTCCGCTTGCAAAAACAAACCAGCAAAAAGCGCTTGGACAATTGATAAAGCGAGCGCAGCTCTGAGGGCATCCATGCTGTAGGTTAGTGTAAATACAGGTCGCACACGTGATGTCAGCATTTTTTTGTCGCGGAAAGTGACGTTGCGGACCTTAAAACTCCGGTTTTGTCTGTCCACATGCAGACACCCAAAACGGAGAAAACGCAGATCTTCACTTTGACTTGAGTTTTTAAAAAGATCCGTTTTCGTGTGAAAAACTCCGTTTTTGTGGGGATGACAGGCCAAAACATAGAAAAATATCTACGTTTAGGCAGATCCCCGGCTACGTGTGGACAGGGCCTCAGACTACAGCTTTGGTTTCTGGTGGTTCTAAAAGTAGAACAGCAGGCAACTTTGTGTTCTTCGGCTCTTCTTTGATGGAACTGGCTTCCAGTTTTCATCCGTGAGCAGGTACTTTACTTTTAAGACCAGGCACCAGATATTCCAGTTTTCATTAGTTCAGAGATTTTTATTCAGAAATGTAGAAAAAAATTAATCAGTGTGGTAGCATGAGGGGAAGTGAAGCTGTGAAATACAGCAAATCTCTCCACATCATTTTATTATTATTTTTTTCCCATAGAGCCCCATTAAATTTGAATTTACTATTGTTCAGCATTAGCCAATGGTGTTAGACACCCGCTTACATATAGGAGTTAATCACAGGGCATGCACAAGCATTTGAGGATGTATCTAGATGTTGATGTCATTTTCTTATAGACACTAAGACAACTTAGTCTTTTTATTCACTGCCTGGCCAACAAAGAAGTCACCAATAAAAATTAAATCACCCACTCTAATATTTATTTGGACTGCCTTTAGCTTTGATTACAGCACACATTTACTGTGGCATTGCTTCAATGAGCTTCTACAATGTCACCAGATTTATTTCCATCACTGTTGCATTAATGTCTCACCAAGATTTTGCACTGATGATGGAAGAGTCTGATCACTGCACAAAACCTTCTCCAGCACATCCCTAAGATTCTCAATGGGTAAAGGTCTGGACTCTGTGGTTGCCAGTCCATGTGTGAAAATGATGTGTCATGCTCCCTGAACCACTCTTTTGCTATTGGAGCCTGATGAATCCTGACATTGTCATCTTGGAATTTGCCCATGCCATCAGGGAAGATGGAATAACCTGGTCATTCAATACATTCAGGTAGTCAGCTGACCTCATTGTTGGAGCACATCATCTTGCTGAGCCTAGACCTGACCAACCACCATGACTAAAACCAATGAGATGATACATTTCAGCACCATTTATCCTTGAGATTCTTGGCCATAAGAGCAAGAGCAAACACGAGAAACTTTACCCACCATGGAAAAGAAGGTTAGAGGGAAGTGAGCCAACTGTCAGAACTCCAGAAAGGTACAAGAAGAAAAGCAGTACCTTTGCACTTAAGTCAGAAATCCATACCTGGAACACTGGAAAGTGCCAAACAAAGGCTCTAAGCCTTGGCCAGCTGCCTAAAAAGATACACGAGAGAAAGTGAAGCCAGACAAATAATCCAGCTCTTCTCGACCCAACCAGCTAAAGTGTAATCTCAGTGGCAGTGTAATAACAGCAGAGTAGATGCACCAAGGCTGACATATGACACCCAACAGCAATGCAAAGGTTAGCCTCTCTAAGAGGAGATCACAACCACCTCCTTGAGTAGAACCCAGTATGCACGTGGCAGACAGATGTCTGCCACAGTGATGTATACTGGGTTCTCCAGATGGATACTGGAGTCTCAGGTATGATTAAAAAGCTCACTGCACTCCATGAATGCCTGGTGGCAAAAATAAATTAGCTGCTAAAGTATGGGACTCGCCCTGAATGGCTAACTGAAGGGCACACAATCCTATTCCTGAAGGACCCCTCCAAGGGTACAGTCCCATCCAACTATCAGCCACTCACCTGTCTCCCCACAACATGGAAGGTCATGTCAGGCATTGTACAGCATCATAGTGACTAATATAAGTAGGCATGTTGATCAATCCATGAGCTCAGCACAGAAGGGCATCAGCAGAGATACCAGAGGAGAACAAACACCAGCTGCTGATAGACCGAATAATCACCCAAGACTGCAAAGCCCGACACACCAACCTGTGTACGGCCTGGATGGATTACAAGAATGCCTATGACTTAATGCTGCACTCATGGATCATTGAATGCTTTGAGCTGTACAACATCAACAGGAGTTTTGAGAGCCTTAAATGCAAACGTAATGGTACTGTGGAAAACCACCTTGAGGCCAGTACCATCGTGGGAGGACAAACCCCTACATGGGATGTACCACTGACAGAATACTGAAGTGGCTGATATGGAGAAATCCTACCAATGGCCAGAAAGATCTGGTCTGATGGACAGCACAGAGGCACTCATCATGGCTGCACAAAAACAGGCCCTGAACACCTGTGCAACAGAGGCCAAGATCTACCACACCAGACAAGACTCAAGGTGTAGGCTATGCAGAGGCCCCAGAGACAATCCACCACATAACTGCAGGATGTAAGAGGCTGGCTGGGAAAGCATCCATGGAACACCACAACCAAGTGGCTGGCATTGTGTACTGGAACATCTGTGCCGAGTATGGACTGGAAGCCCCAAGTTCTGTCTTTGTCCACCGAATAACATTGAGCGATAATGGCTGCCAGTGCGTGGTTGCGAGAAGAGCGAGCAGCACATTTGACAGGCAAGGGTTGACAAGGGGAATCAATAAATCAATCAGTCAATCAATCAATACTTTATTAGTCCCAGAGGGAAATTAGAACAATGCAGGGGCGGTGTTCTGAGCATGCGCGAAACACCTTCCGTCGTTGTACCACGTACATATCAGAGTGGGCGGTACTTATTGACAGATTTTGTATTAGTTGAACAGGTAAAAACTACATTTTTTAGTTATGAACATTATGGAAAAAATCTGTTGACCTAACATAGAATATTAAGTTGCAGAAACTAAAAGCAAATATTATTTATTACAGTGTAGTAACCCGGTATGGATAAAGCATTTTTGATGAATACGAGCATGAAACGAGTAAACCTTGTAAATATCTGTAATCGTGCTGAAGGAAAATCCTCATTTCAATTCAAGTTTATTTATATAGCGCCAAATCACGACAAGAGTCGTCTCAAGGCACTTCACATAATAAACATTCCAATTCAGGACAGTTCATTAAGCCAATCAGAAATAATTTTTCCTATGTAAGGAACACAGCAAATTGCATCGAGTCACTGACAAGTGTCAGTGACTATACAGCAATCCTCATACTAAGCAAGCATAAAGCGACAGTGGAGAGGATTGGGTAAGTGACTGTCTTCACGCTCTGTGATTTGCCAGTCACATAGAGCGCCCGCCCCTCCCTACACACAAAACACTCTAGCCGGCCGGGAGCGCAGTCCGTCCGGCTCATCCACGCACACACACACACACACACACACACAGAGTAACGGATCTCGCTGTGATGGCTTCATTGTTGCTCACGTTTCTTCAGTTTTCCCTAGGTTTTCTTCAGCTCACCTCTTTTTTGGTTGAATATTTAAAGTTACTTTTTTCGTAACTTACATTTGACAAGACAGAGCTGACGTGCTGCATCAGTCACTCACTACCTCCGGTCGGGTTTTTTATTTTTTTTAACTCCCTCTCTCTCCTTCTCACCCTCTCTATCTCTCTCTCACACACAAACACCTTAATCAACATTGTTTTGTTTAACTTTGTGTGGGAAAATGCCAAGAACGTTAAGAAAAAAATCAGTTTAATCAAATTAAAATAAAAAAATATATAAAGTTGTGTCTGGTGCTAGCATTTCATATTTCCTAGTTCCTACTGCATGAGTTCAGATGTATTAATCCATGCACTTAAATATTAATGCTCTGATTTTATTGAAACACTTGTTCTGTAATACGTAGTTCCTTTACTATTGTGATCAAAAATATTTAATCTCAATTCCGAAATAAACATATATAGAAACAATACACATATCAACTTCCGATCATTCCATATCAATTTCAGACTTAAAATACCGTAAATCCTCTAATACAGGCCGGTATTCAATTAAAGGCCGGGTCTCCAATTTTGGCCGATGTCGGAGTCAGCGGAGGTGAATAGTGGCCGGTCTCTTATTGTGGCCGGGTGGAATGTGGTAACAAGCAAATATGAGCATCTCAGCGGCAAGGTTATAGTTCCCAAATCAACCAGCAGGAGGCAGTAGAGGTTCACGCAGACCTTTCTTGAACGCTTTGTAACGCTACAGACACCGATCCTCTATCATGCTCCTACCACACAGAGTCACGGTGTCAGTTAACCATGCTAATTCAACCCACTCCACAGAACACACATCACCTTCCCTGTGGCTTACATAACACTCACACAACACGCAAATCAACACATAGGAACTAGCAAAACGATAGGAAACACATATAACACAATACCCAGAATGCACCTGGCTTACAACCCCAGCCAGGTCATTACACTATCAAGTTCAAAGAGAATATGCTGATTATGCTGCAGAACACTCTGGGGAGCAGTAGCAGGGGTTGTATGAACTAGACGACTTCACTATAGTGACTTTTTATGCCTGTCGTCGACTAGTCGCTGTCACGTGATAATGACCGGCAAGATGCAGCCCTCGGAAAAGACAGCAGCCTGCTGTCAGCAGGTGACAAGCTCCTGCGCTCAGGGGGGCAACGCGCTGTGTCAGCGTAGGTACTGACACGCGATCGTTCATGTCGGTTCATTTCCTTTAATGTTTTCTGTCTTTTATTTGCGCCTGATGTGTTTTGCTGCTGTGGAGCGGGGCACATCACCTTGTCCTCCGACGCACAGATCACTGATACGGCCGCCAAGCAGGGAGAGCTCCGCTATTTTCGCGGTCGGTAAATCTGCCTCCTAAGCATGGCCACAATCAGGTGTCGCCACCTCAAAAACTAATTTAATACGCGATCGTTCATATCAGTTCATTTCCTTTAATGTTTCTGTCTTTTATTTGCGCCTGATGGGTTTCGCTGCATGCTGTGGAGCGGGGCGCTGCGCGCATCACCTTGTCCTCCGACACAAATTCCACTACCTCCGCTCCGCTCCGACACGAACGCCGGAGCAAAATCGGTCCCATTGTAGTCAAGCAGAGCAATTCCACTACTGCGGCCGTTCTCCGGCAGTGCGGCGCCGTGCGCCGCCCTCTGTTCCGGCGTCCGGCAAAAATAGAATCGATCCTATTTTCGCCGGAGCACCTCCGCAGTCAATGGACAGAAATCACAACCGCCCAACAGGAAAAGGAGCAAGCACAACTTCCGTTATTTCACAATAAATCGATAAACAAAAGGCGTTTTTTGTTTCATATGCACAGGTTTAACAACTTTTAACAACTATCAATGGCGGCTGAACTTTAAATGCACAAAAATAAGCCATAAATACAGTTTCTACTATCAAAGTAGTCACACTTTGTTGATCCAAACACTGCTGATCTCTCAACACAAATGATGGGCAGATTAAAAAGTTCATTTCGATGCTTCTCCCACACAACGGGTGTTTGGATCTAACTTCCGCGTTTATTGCTCGGACTGTATGATACGGCCGCCAAGCAGGGAGCGCTCCACTGTTTTTGCGGTCGGTAGATCTTTTAGAACTGCAGTTCAAAGGTAACTCATGAGGTGAATATATATGAGCCCAGGTAGCAGTTTCTCTTTAGGATTGAGAGGAGATGCAGGAAGATAATAAACAGACAGGACAGAAAAATAGTCAAATAAAAACAAGTTAGTTTTTGTACCTGCTGGTTGCAACAAACAGACACCATTGAAGGTAATCAGAAGTGAGGAACAGAAAATGAAATAATTATTTTAATGTTTAGAGCAGCAGGATGTCATGTTGTGGTGAAGGAATCTAACCCACGACATACAGAATCAGATCTGAGACGGTGTAAAATGTTTTAAATAAGAATTTATTTAAAAGGGAAACCAAGGAAGCAGCGTAAACGTAGCTGAGTTCTTGCACGAGGAAGCTGGTGCGGGAAAAACTGTGGACAGATCGGAGTTAGATCCAATTTGCGGATGGAACAGGGAATCAGGCTTATGTGGAGGACTTACGGTCTTGGAGAGGTGGGAACTGGTTTGAGGGAGGAGTGGTCCGGTCTGGGTAGCAGGGACTGAGATCCAGAAAAGAGACGTGGAGGGAGCTGAGCTTGGGGAGGTCCAGGGAGGTTAGGTGGGCAGCTGGAGGCGGGTCTGGCCAGGGGAGAGGCTGAGAGACGAGCGGAGTTGGAGATCCAAATGGTGTGGGCTCCAGAGTTCTGCCAGTCAGAGATGAGTGTGTAGGTTTGTCTGGGAACAAGAGCAGGAGGTCACAAAGGCAAAAATCCAAAATCCAAAAACACATCAAATCTCAAAAATCCAAAATCCAAAAACAAATCTAATTCTCAAGAGTCTACAGAGCTCGAATAAATTTCACAAGTGGCTGTTAGAAGATACCCAGGTAGAGTAATCATCCAGCGAAGTGTAGGAGTCTCCCAGCTGCTTAAATACCCCTGGCCAGCTGATGAGCAGATCTGCTGCAGCTTGGTCACCTCCAGACACGCCCACCTGCAGAGGGAAACTCAAAAGACAGGGAGTGACAGCAGGGAAATACCTCAGACCGTGACAGTACCCCCCCCTCAAGGGACGCCACCCGGCGGCCGAGCAGAGGAGGAGGAGGAGGAGGAGGAGGAGGAGGAGGAGGAGCGGGCCAACTCGAAATCCCGAATGAGAGAGGGGTCATCGATCCATGACCTCGGGACCCACTGCCGATGTTCCGGGCCATAACCCTCCCACTCGACCAGGTACTGGAAACCTCGGCCACGAGGTCGCACATCCAGAAGGCGCTGGACACGGTAACCGAGGCCCCCGTCAGCGAGACGCACAGGAGGCGGAGGGTCGACAGGAGGGCACAGGGAACTGGAGATGACAGGCTTAAGGAGGGAGACATGAAAAACGGGGTGGATCTTCATGTGGGACGGCAGATCCAAGCGGACGGAGGACGGGTTGACGACAGCAGAAATCGTGTAGGGGCCGATGAATGTGGGGGAAAGTTTTCTGCAGTGGTCCTTTAATCTGATGTCCCTGGTGGAGAGCCAGACGCGCTGTCCAGGCGCATAGTCTGGGGCAGGACGCCGGTGCCGGTCGGCCAGACGCCGGTTGCGTTCTGCAGTCCTCTGTAGGGCCTGTTGCGTGGCCGCCCAAACCCGTCGGGCCCCCTTCAGGAACTGAGGAACGGAGGAAACTGTGGTGGGAAATACAGAAGGGAACAAACTGGGTTGAATACCTGTCGAGGCCTCGAAGGGGGATAGTCCAGTGGCGGAGGAGACATGGGCGTTATGGGCGTACTCGATCCAAGGAAGGTGGGTACTCCAACTGGAAGGGCTAGAAGAACACAGACAGCGGAGCATGGCTTCTACCTCCTGATTTAGCCTCTCGCATTGGCCATTTGACTGCGGATGAAAACCAGATGTTAGCGCCACCTTAGCTCCTAAGCAGGTGGCGAAGTCCCTCCACACCCTTGAGATAAACTGAGGGCCGCGGTCAGAAAGTATCTCCGCAGGAATGCCATGGAGCCTAAAAACATGCTTAACAAGCAGAGTGGCAGTGTCAGCGGCAGAAGGTAGAGCCTTTAGCGGCACTAGGTGACAAGCCTTGGAGAAACGGTCGATAATGGTCAAAATAACCGTAAAGCCTCGAGAAGGGGGAAGACCGGTGACAAAGTCTAGTGCAATATGGGACCAGGGCCTGGAGGGAATGGGTAGCGGATGTAATAGTCCAAAAGGGGGTTGGTTACTTCCCTTGTTGCGGGCACAGGTTTGGCAGGCGGAAACGTACTCCTTGACATCCTTAAACATTGTTGGCCACCAGAAGGACCTCTGAATTAAGGCTACGGTACGACTGATACCAGGGTGGACAGAAAACTTGGCGGTGTGGGCCCAGTTAATCACCTTATGCCTGACGGAAGGCGGAACAAACAGGGTGCGGTTGGGTATCTGATTGGGACAGGGGTAGTTCTCTTGAGCCTCGAGCACCTGATCCCGTATCTCCCAGGTAACGGCTCCCAGGACACAATCCGGTGGTATGATGGTAGTGGGCTCGGGATCCGAATTCACCGAGAACTGTCGTGAGAGAGCGTCGGGCTTGATGTTCTTGTTGCCTGGTCTGTAGGAAATGATAAAGTGAAAACGTGAGAAGAACAGGGCCCACCTGGATTGACGTGGGTTGAGTCTCTTAGCTTCTTTGAGGTAGGAGAGATTTTTATGATCCGTCCATATCACAATGGGGTGCTCAGCTCCCTCCAGCCAGTGCCTCCACTCCTCCAAGGCGAGTTTCACAGCTAGGAGCTCACGATCTCCCACATCGTAATTTCTCTCGGCAGGAGAGAGACGCCGTGAGAAGAAGGCGCAGGGATGGAGGCGGTGATCTGTGGGGGAGGTTTGAGAAAGCACAGCCCCGACTCCAGTGTCCGAGGCGTCAACCTCGAGAGTAAACTGCTTTGCAGGGTCTGGACAGGTGAGAATAGGGGCCTGAATGAACCTCTCCTTTAAGTCACAGAAACTCCTGGAGGCTTCAGCATCCCAAATGAAAGGCCTCTTAACTGAGGTTAGTTGTGTTAAAGGGGCGGCTATCTGGCTGTACCCTTTAATAAACCGACGATAGAAATTTGCGAAACCCAAAAATCTCTGTAGCTGTTTGCGTGTGGAAGGAGTTGGCCAGTCTTTAACTGCCTGCACCTTTTCGGGGTCAGGTCCCAGCCTTCCACTCTCCAGTACGAAACCCAGAAACTTAACAGATGGGGCATGAAACTCACATTTCTCCGCCTTAACGTAGAGCCGATTCTCGAGTAGGCGTTGGAGAACGGCTCGGACATGACCAGTGTGTTCCTCGGGGGTCCTCGAAAAAATCAAAATGTCATCCAGATATACTGTGACAAACTTGTTCAGGTAGTCACTCAAAACAGTGTTAACCAGGTTCTGAAAAACGGCAGGTGCGTTCGTGAGGCCAAAAGGCATGACTAAATACTCAAAATGTCCTATTGGTGTTTTGAAAGCCGTCTTCCACTCATCTCCCTCTCTGATGCGAACCAGATGGTAAGCATTTCTAAGATCCAGCTTAGTGAATATGGTCGCATCTTGTATGGGTTCAAAAGTGGATGACAGTAAGGGTAATGGATACTTGTTTCTCACCGTGATTTGGTTTAAACCGCGGTAGTCGATGCAAGGCCTCAGGGTGCCGTCCTTCTTGGAGACAAAGAAGAAGCCAGCACCCAGAGGAGAGGTGGAAGGCCGAATTATGCCGGATGCCAGGGACTCGGAGATGTACTTTTCCATACTCTCACGTTCAGGCTTGGAGATGCTGTAGAGACGGCTAGAGGGAAGAGGTGCTGCAGGGAGAAGATCTATAGCACAATCGTAAGGGCGGTGAGGTGGTAATGAGGATGCTTTATGTTTAGAAAATACCTGCTGGAGGTCGTGATATTCAGGCGGAACCCCGGTGAGGTCGGGTGGTGTGGTCTTCGGGGCTCGAGGCTCGGAACTAGAACGGGCTGGTCCCAAACAGGTTAAATGACAGTTATTGCTCCACATTTCCACTTGGTTTGTGACCCAGTTAATACGGGGGTTATGGTTCTTAAGCCAGGGATGACCCAGGACCACAGGAGACTGAGGGGAAGGAAATACAAAAAAGGTGAGTTCTTCACTGTTGTTACCTGACGTCATAAGGCGGATGGGTGCAGTCTTGTGAGTGATAGAGGTGAGGGAGCCTCCGTCCAGAGAGGATACACGGTAGGGTGTTTGTAGAGGGAAAGTGGTAACCAGGAGTTGCTCCACTAGCTGTTGGTCAAGAAGATTTCATTCACAGCCAGAGTCAACTAATGCGAGAGAGGGAAGAGTAATGTGATTATGTGACAGAGAACATTCCAGCAAACACCGAGAGTTTGAATCTGACCGATAACCTCCCACCAGTACTCTCGGGGCTACTGATGGGACCTGGAGTTTAACTGCTTGGGGCAGTTGGCCACAAAATGTCCAGACATGCCGCAATACAAACACGCCCCTGAACTCATGCGCTTGTTTCTCTCCTCTTGGGTTAATTTAGCTCGACCAATCTGCATGGGCTCACTGGGGGGCGGAGCTGGAGCTGCTGGATACACATTTTGCGGACAGTTAAGGCGAGAAGGTAAGGGGAAGTTGTTACCTCTTTGGCGTACCTTATGTCTCTTCTCCATCCTACTGCACAGTGCGATAAGGCTCTCGAGATCAGGTGGTTCCTGGCAGAAAGCGAGTTGATCCTGAAGCTGCTCGTTAAGAGCCTGGGTGAACGCCCCCTTAAGTGAGGCTTCGTCGAGGGTGGAAGTGGCGGCTAGGGTCCGAAACTCTATGGCAAAATCCGCGATTGAGAGCTTCCCTTGACGTAAGCTCCAAATCTGTCTGGCCACTTCAGCCGCTGACTCAGGTTTGTCAAAAGTCATTTTAAAATCCGCCAGAAACTCATCCAACGGACTCTTAAGGAAGTACGGATTCCGGCTTTTTGCCTCCGCCCACCGGAGTGCCTTACCTCGTAGAAGACCGATGATGTAGGAGATCTTAATTTCATCGGTGTAAAAAGACTCCGGAGATCGCTGGAAAGCCAGCTGGCATTGGAGGAGAAAACCTCGACAAACCTCCCGGTTGCCGTCAAACGTCTCCGGTGGAGGAGAGGTCGCGACCCGGAAGCTGGGCAGACTGGATGGTGCAGGAAGAACGGGTCCGGGCAGACTCTGAGCGGGGGATGAGGCTTGCTCCGGGGAGGTGAGTCTGTGGCTTAATTCCTTTACCATCGTTCCTACTTCAAACAAGGTGTGGTTAGTGTGGGAGAGTTGATCAGACAGAGCTTGGAGTGAATCACTGTGCTGAGCTAGGGTGGCGGAAACGACAGAGGGAACTGATTCTGTACTGAGGTTAGAGGAATGGCTGGATGATTCTGTCATGTTGTGGTGAAGGAATCTAACCCACGACATACAGAATCAGATCTGAGACGGTGTAAAATGTTTTAAATAAGAATTTATTTAAAAGGGAAACCAAGGAAGCAGCGTAAACGTAGCTGAGTTCTTGCACGAGGAAGCTGGTGCGGGAAAAACTGTGGACAGATCGGAGTTAGATCCAATTTGCGGATGGAACAGGGAATCAGGCTTATGTGGAGGACTTACGGTCTTGGAGAGGTGGGAACTGGTTTGAGGGAGGAGTGGTCCGGTCTGGGTAGCAGGGACTGAGATCCAGAAAAGAGACGTGGAGGGAGCTGAGCTTGGGGAGGTCCAGGGAGGTTAGGTGGGCAGCTGGAGGCGGGTCTGGCCAGGGGAGAGGCTGAGAGACGAGCGGAGTTGGAGATCCAAATGGTGTGGGCTCCAGAGTTCTGCCAGTCAGAGATGAGTGTGTAGGTTTGTCTGGGAACAAGAGCAGGAGGTCACAAAGGCAAAAATCCAAAATCCAAAAACACATCAAATCTCAAAAATCCAAAATCCAAAAACAAATCTAATTCTCAAGAGTCTACAGAGCTCGAATAAATTTCACAAGTGGCTGTTAGAAGATACCCAGGTAGAGTAATCATCCAGCGAAGTGTAGGAGTCTCCCAGCTGCTTAAATACCCCTGGCCAGCTGATGAGCAGATCTGCTGCAGCTTGGTCACCTCCAGACACGCCCACCTGCAGAGGGAAACTCAAAAGACAGGGAGTGACAGCAGGGAAATACCTCAGACCGTGACACAGGAACTCTGAGAGGCTGCAGGCGCATCAGTGAGTTTGCGGCCGCTGCGCAGGGGGAGGGGGGAGAGGGCTGAAGCAGAAACTACCGTTGTTAAAAGAAATGTGTTTAACTTTGAAAATGTGGGTGCAATTTTAATTGTCAAAATCTCCAGCGAACCATTAGTTCATTTTGCTCAAAGAGAAATAGAGGCCTGCCTCTAATACTGGCCCTCCTTCCAATAAAGGCCTGGAGCTTGATGAGCTTGAGTCAAATACAGGCCCGGGCCTGTATTAGAGGATTTACGGTAATACATTGATGTAAACCACGCCCACTTCCGGATTATGCCACGCCTATTCCGAGTACAGATACAGATACAGATAATTTAGTTGGTTGAACAGATACAGATACAGACACAGATAGTGGTGTACTCCTCATCCCTAGTAGTAACCTCCACCCCCAACCAGCTGCCTCCTCTTTCTGGCCCCTGGACCCCCTGGTTCAGAATATAAACAGATGGTAAATTAAAGACCTCAGGGATACCTGACATCACACCCCTACCCCTCGGTGTGTGTGTGTGTGTGTGTGTGTGTGAAAAAGTTTTATATGTATCCTGTGTGTGTGTGTGTGTGTGTGGGGGGGGGGGGGGGGGGGGGTGTCAACTAATCTCCCAGAACATTTATGGAGAGAACTGAACATCAAACTTCTTTAAACCGGAACCTTCAGGATTTAAAGAGCGTTTTTGTGGAAGAATGGACCAGAGTCTCTCCAGAGCAATGCAGAAGACTGGTCTCTCCATACAAGAGGCGTGTAGAAGCTGTAATCACCTACAACCAGGGGTTAATTATATATTTATATATGAAAGGGATATATTCCACTCATTCTAACAAGCCCTGCATGATGAATCATCTGTTGTATTTAAACAGGGTTTAATGTGTTCAACTCTGCCAGCTGGAAATTGTGGACATTTGATCTAAAAGATGAAAGCTTGACCAGAGGGCATTTTTAACCTTTGTGTGCACTGATTTTGATGGACAGCATGCTTGCCCTGTACCCTTCCTCCCATCTGTTTATCTGGGGCAGTGATAGATAGGCTGTTGAAATTACCTCCTCCCTGTGAAGCTGCAATCACTCTCCCCATCACTGCTGATAACACAGCTTGCCAAAAACACAAGCTCACAAAGGCAGCAGGTCCTCACAACAATCTGGGTTAATGATGCAGGAAGACTGCTTGTCACTCTCTGGACTCGGAGGCCAAGCTCTGTGTCTGTCCACAGCACTCGTTAGGTTCTGTCCTCCAGCAGTCTGCCGGCTAAATAGAGAAACGAGAAAAGAGCTTCATTTGTGCTATGCTGTGATGCTGATTGATCAAGATTTATTCTGGATCACAGATGTTTAAACTCAGGATAAAAATCCAAGTGTTTGCACCACCATTACATTCAGCAGGTTGAAACTCCATCATTTTGTGAAGCTGTTGTTTATTTTCACACAAGAAATGTTATGAATTGAACATAAAAAGTGATGAAAGTCACACTCCCCGGTGACACAGGTCAGGGAGTGGAAGCTGGAAGTTGAAGCCAGGTCACAGATGCGACCACTGCGCTTTTGGACATTTTTTTTATTTTTCTTCTTTGTTTCAAGCTGTAGATACTTTTTCTAAATTTGTTTGTTGATTTTTAAATGGCCCTTTTTGGGCTGTTTACTGGAAAGAAGGGTAGTTTCATTCCTCAGCAGAGAGCAGAATATCACAACGTGTTAACAGAAAAAGGAAAAAGGGTCAGTCACAATAACCAGGTGAGATCACAGCACGTGAGAAACCTTGAAGAGGGACGAGACATGCAGCAACAAGAAGAAAATCTACGTACAAAACTCGACAAAAGAAAAGAATAACTGACCACTCATCCCACTGCATGCATTCCCCAGAAGAGGCTAGAGCATGTATGCTCCAAAAGTATTAAAAAGATAAATACTTCTTACATCCTTTGCACAACACAGCTTCAGCTGCTCTGATGGGTAAACTTCCTGTGCATCCTTCAGTGAGAGGGTTTCAGTGTGTTTCTACACTACAGAAACACCACTGTCTAGTCAAATCCTGCAGCTGAAGAGCCCTAGCCTCAGATGTTACAGTAGATTTGTATAAATGACTTTTACAAAGAAACTTTGATCGGGCTTTAATCGCCCCAATCGCCCACAGAGAGCACATTCAGATGACAGCTTCCTGTTTCCTGTTAATGTCATGTGTCACCTCATGTCTTCTTTACAGAGGCTGTTTTTATCCTAAAACACAGTTTAAAATGATGATTCTACAGCAGCAATGCTGCAAAACTAGCGTGATTTAAAAGAGCTGACTGTCTGATCCCAAAGTGAGTTTGCAGGGACCAAAAGGAATGCAAGGGGTGCTTCTATTCCTGCCTGCGTTGTGCACCATGACAAGTTCTCTACAATATCTAGTCAGCTGTGGCTTGTCCTTCGTCCTGTCAGCTCCACCACAATGGTTGCTGACAATAAAAATAACATTTTTAGATCCCGACCTTCTTTTTCTGCTCCACATCCGCCAGCTGCAGGAGGAATAAAAGCAGCAACATGTGATGATTTCTTTTATAGGAATTGTGGCACTAAAGACACTTTTATGTCTTTATTCTTAACCTGTTACAAAAATGCGGTCTTGATTCCAACAAGGCATGCACTAAAAATGGCAGAGTTTCCGTTTCCATTGACATGCTTCCTGTGTTCTTCTTCGCTGACAGTAGATGTCTCTGCATAGACAACTATCCAGCAGAGAGATGGGTCACTGAAGCAGCTCTGTCACTGTAATTTCTACACATTTGAAAGTGAAGGCAGTTAAATTCTTGAGCGCAACACTGTTGCTTTAGATAAGACAGCAACGTCCAGCATGTCGGCCACTAGAATGCCCACCAACAGACTAAGACTAGCAAAAAGAAGAAAGGCAGAAGAAAGAGACATCAGGAGAGTTATCCAAAGCTGCAGCCAACTGGACTTTTGTTGAAACAACAAAGATGTTTAGAAAAACTCCACTGCTTTAAAAAAAGAATTAACACGACAAACACAACATCCCAGTTAACCCAAGACGGCCAACTCAAGTCCTTCTTTTGGACAACACATCCGTGGTTTGAAAGGGAAGTACAAGAGACGACCTTTGACATTTTGGGTTTTTTATCTTGCAACACAGTGGCGCAGTGGTTAGAGCTGTTGCCTTGCAGCAAGAAGGTCCTGGGTTCGCTTCCCGGCCTGGGATCTTTCTGCATGTAGGTTGCATGTTCTCCCTGTGCATGCGTGGGTTCTCTCCGGGTTCTCCGGCTTCCTCCCACAGTCCATAAACATGACTGTTAGGTTGATTGGTCTGTCTAAATTGTCCTTAGGTGTGTGTGTGTGTGTGTGTGTGTGCATGGTTGTTTGTCCTGTGTGTCTCTGTGTTGCCCAGCAAAGGACTGGCTCTCTGTCCAGGGTGTACCCCGCCTGATTGCTCATTGACTGCTGGAGATAGGCACCAGACCCGACTGGGGATTTGAACCCACGATCTGCCCGTCTCAAGTTGGGCACTCACACCCCTAGGCCACTGAGCTGGTCCACTATCCCTTCTTATTCACATCATCATGCTTGTGAATGAAGCATGTGAAATATGTCCCCAGTGACCCTCAGATGGGACGGGAGGGGTGCGGGGGTGATGTGTCATTTAGCTCGATGACAGATGACTCACTACAACATAAAATCTTGAACTGTGAACTTCTCATTCTGAATGTGTACAAGTAGGAAGTTAAATGTCCTAAAGAATAAGTCCACTTCACAGATGACTAGTGAGCTTGCTGCAGTCACAGGATGAAGCCGTACATTCTGAACGTTACTGTGGCCACCCTCAAACAAAAGGAGTGAGTAAAAGGTGTGGATAGGCTCTACTCTGGTTCAGATGGGGCAACACGGATTAGATGGTGTTTCATTGTAAACAACTATCTAAAGAGTTAAAGAGGAAAAATGGCTCCTTAGTCACCAGATCAGTAGGAATAAAGAGCATTTACCTTGGCTGAAGGTTAAACTAAAGGCAGAGACAGCTGCTCTCAGGGCCTTGTATTATCTGATGGAGGTCAAGTGTTTGAGTCTTCATGCAGCTGCTTCTTCTACATGCACCATGGCAACAGGTTGCCTTTATCTCCTACATCCTGTTTGTCTCAGTAGATCATATCTGTCTATGTGCTGTTCGGGGTTTCTTTCCTTTCTTCCTAATTTACATGTATGGGATTTTTCACAGTGACAACAGCTTTTATGCCGCGTTAGCGCGTGTTTGTTCCAAACAAAATCTCTTTTGTTCCTTCATCAGTCCCCCAGCAGCCAGGTCCGATCAAACAACCACAAGCCGCTCACTTTGGGTTGGATTCTGACAAATCTTCATATTTTCTGCTACACGTTGTTCCAAATTATTTCATTGAACACACACAGAGCCAATGATCCTCGCTTTACAGCATGAAGCAATCTAAAGTGCTGCTGGCTTGCTGCAATCACCACAGTGAGGCGGGTAATTACTATTAACTACGAAATTGTGTCATGATTTTCATGCTGCTATTAATTACTTCATCTCTGGCACTGGCTGGGAGGAACATGAAACCTGACTGCACTCCTCTAACTTTGTTGTAGAGATTATTTATCATCGTGGGTTGTAATTATACCTGAGACTCAGTGCAGTCAAATGGATTTGCTGAGGAGCTGATAGTATAAATGTTTGATGAGACGTTTCCACTGATGTGCGACTGACTCTGTAGTACTCACAGGCTCTCCTCATCACCGATCATGTTTGCCGCCGTCACCGCTGGGGGAGGGGGGTCTCTACCAAACCCTAATCCAAGACACTGTTCCCACTCATCAAAGATCACTTGAAGCAAATGAACGATTACTGTCGTCCACCCCCCACCCCCACCCCCACCCCCACCCATTTTGGTTTGCAGCCCTCTGAAGGAAACACTGTGCTTTTACATACAGCAGCCCACGTCCTACCAGACAGGATGAAAGCTGCAGCCTCACCGAACCGGATTTATGATGAACTTAAACATTTATAACAATAGATTCTTCAATGAGGTGTAAATTATTTAAAGAATATCTGTGACATCCATCAGTGAAGAAGAATGCTGACGATTCTATAGAAACAGAACATGGAACCACTGAGGAGCCAGAACCACTCTTACATCAGCTAATGATGCTTCATCATGGAGGTGGGCAGCCAGTCAGCTTACAGCAGCATCTGGTGAAGTCTTTTACATAGATCTGAGAACACTTGGGGGCACTCACTTATGTATAATATATAGAAGTCATTATGAAAATGTCACCGACTTCTGACCAGTGACGTATTTGAGCTCCTGATGTTACATGTTGTGTTTTTACAGCGCAGCAGTGATCTGGAGATCAACGCATCAAAGGAGGCCGGTTCAGCAGGATGACTAACACAAGGATCATCTAAAGCTGATCTGTCTGCCACACCTACACATGCCAGGGCTGAGTGATCCAAAGCAACATGATCTTACTGTGTAACGTCCTTAATGGTGGATGGTATAAACACACTAAACTACTGTGTCACTATGGAAGCTCTAAAATGGGGCTGGCAGTGTTGTTCTTGCTCTTTTTTCTGTTTTGACGGAGCTTCTGTGTCGCTGCTTTGATGCTACATGATGAAGCTGATTGTGTAAGCAGGAGACATCAGATCATTCTGTGTATTTCATCCGGCTGTGTTGCAGTTCTTTTTAACACAGAAATGAGTTGTGTAGCGTTGTTAGTCTACATAACTAGAATTTAAGCTGTTGCTATTCAGCTTTGTTAAATTCTGAGAAAGACCAAACGAATTGGTAATAAAACTTATATCATATATATATATATATACATATATATATATATATATATATATATATATATATATATATATATATATATATATATATATATCCACGGATATTTATATAATCGATAGAAGTTCATACACCAACTGGCTTGGTCTATATTTAATCAAAAGATTAATATTTAATTTAAGAGATTTAAATAATAGCAAAAGTTTATTTATTAATTCAGAAGATCTAAAGAGATCTTTGCTCGTTCAGTGACCAAATATACACCACTCTGTGTCTTATTCAAAGAAGAGTCAGGTTTAAAAAAAGTTAAGAATTTATTACTAACAATTTAAAGATGACAAATTAAAAGACAATTCATAAAAGCTTTGATATTAAAACTTGGTATTAAAGCAATCTGTGTCTGGATGAAACTAAACATGAAGTGTGTGTGTTGGATGTGTGAATGTAGGTCTCAGAGGGTTTTTATCTTAGAGAGAGAAAAAGGTGTTCTGGGTGAAAGAATTTGGTTTGCAGCTAAGCTAAATAATTTCTTAATAAAACAGGCATCCAGACGCAATCTTGTGTTCTACCTCACCGTTCAGACGACCCTCTGTTTGGATCCGGAGGTCAAGGGAGGATGTTGATCAGCCTCTGGGTTCTCGGTCCGGTAGGGAAGACCAGTGGTACCGACTCTCTGGTCCTAGAGTTGCCGCAGGCACACAGGTGGATGGTATTGCGTCCAAGCAGATTCTTAAGGAATCTCGTAGCGTCAGCTTGTTGCAGATGGCGTTCCTGTTGAAGCAATTCTATCGGCGTGACAGAAAAGCTTTAGTAGAGGTTTCGAACGGCCGACTCGATCCTCTGGACTCTCGTTGCCATGGAGAGAATTTGGTGAGCTGAAGAACTTAACTTGAACTGAGGAGTTAGGTTTTAAGACACGGCCAGTAATCTTATTCTAACGAATTAGATTTTGACATGTTAGAGGGTGGGACTTAACATACCTCGGAACACGCCCTCTCAGAGACAGAAAGCTCTGGTGTTATGGAACAAAGACATGTGAGTGCAGTTACCTTTTAACCTGATTTACTGTGTCCTGCATGGTGTGTATAAGTGCACATGATCTTCTTGTCACTGTTAAACATCACTGATTATCATAAATAATAATAATTATTAATCAAAGAATAATAATTCATTTCAGTAATTAAATACATTTATAATGAACCTTGATGATTAAATATGAACACTGTAATAGACAGTGAAAAGAGTTTATTAAAAATTATTCTTTAAAATCTTGAAGTGTCCTTCGTCTTGCGGATGGAACAGCAGTCCGATAAAGGCAGTCAGATTAAAGATGGTTTACAGCAGACTTTGTGTCTCCTGTGATGGATAATCTGTAGATAAAAGTGTAGCCAGGACAGCTTGACCCAGTTGAGGAAGTGTGACCTTTGGGTCACAAATGAGGCCATTCATGTCGCTACAGTTGTTTTACATTTTTTGCTCACGTTTCCACTACTCCTGCATTCTTCCTCAGAGCTAGCTGCTGTTGGTGGCGTCACTTCCTTCTCCGTTTTTCTGTGCTCTCCTTGTCAATGACACAGTCGCATGTGTGATCAAACGTTGCCCCCCACTCCCCCACCCCCCACCAAGCGCGCTCTGACATTCAGCAGCATATAGACGAGTCTGCAAGCAGCAGTGCACCAACCCCCACTCTGAGGACCAATGGTTCAGGAAAATGCCAGGGCAAAATTGTTGTTCCAGTTCACCCATGGTTGTCCACATCTCCTTATTTCTATCATTTCTTTGATCCATCTTTTGTATTTCTGTATGGTGTCAGACGGGTGCCCAAACCCACGTGCACGGGTCCACATCGCGCCTGTGAACGGGACTCGCACGTGGAAGTTAGAACCTCTTGAGTGAAAATATACATGGCGAGAGGTCATTTGTACACAGAGGGAGCAAACTGTGTCTGTGAGCGCACAAGGATGTGCACAAGTGACAAACTTGCGTGCACGCGTTGGCCAACGAGCACACGGCAGAGGAAAACATGCACGCGGCAGCCTTTCTGCGCACTCGGTTTCTGATTCTGCTCGCTCGGCTGTTGGGAGTTTTGGCACTCTGGAGGCGTGGCCTGTGGCTGATCTTTTCTGTCCTCTGATTGGTACGTTTTTTTCCGCTCCTTACCCTCTACCTCATTGGCCTATTGACTTCCTCTCGGAGCACAATGGTGGTAGTGGAAGAACAAGTCTTATTCTACCTTTAGTAAGTATTGTTATAGCTCAGCTGGTAGAGCCGATGACTTTCACTCGGAGGATCCGGGTTTGAATTCAGGCGAGGATAACAATTAACATATTAGGTTATCTTTTTATTCCAGTGATATCTTTTACAGTTATGACCGTTCAACTGTCATTAAATGTCCGATTGTTTGCTGGAAGTGCAGTTGAACTTGAGGAAAATATATGACTCTGGAAGAGAGGGGAATATGGCCATTGACACCTCAGATCAGTGCAGTCAAGAATTACTGGTGTTTGGGTAGTCCTGAACGTGTTGTGATGCCCCCACCTTCTCATTGGGTTTTCATTTGTGTTTAATTGTGTTTTTCTTCTGTTGTAGGCAGCTCGTTAAGCAGCCTTGGAGGCACCTGGGCTCAGGGTGTGGTGCTGCCTATAAAGCCTACAGTTTTTCTGCTTTCACTGGGTCTCTCCTGTGTGGTGGAGAGTCCTCACTGGCCATTTTCTGTTCACTAACTTGTTTTAGTAAATCCTTACTTTGGTTAAATAAATCAATTGTTAAACCCCCACTCCTCTGTTTGGTCTCCTTTCTTATTACAGCCCACCACTTGCAGTCTGGGTTGTAACAATCTGCAGACATATTTCTGAGTATCTCCTCCTTTGGTACACAGATCCTCACTGAGCCAAGTACTGTGAACAAATAGTTGCTCCATGATGTTATTATCTAGCAAGGTCCTGTTTTTTTGGAAACAAGAGTGAGGTAATGAAAAATAGAAAAAACTTGTTGATAGGTTGCAGCTGTGCCTGTCAAACACTGACCATGGATGGTAGAGAGCATGCTCAAAAAGTGAATCAGGATGTCATATGATGCAAACCTAAAGAAACTGAATACATGTTGATATAGATGTTCATAATTAACAAGACAACAAAATAGGTATGCCCAAAGGTGTAATATTTAAAAAAATTAATATTTAAATTATTTATATGCATCATTAAAATAAAAAACACGTTTTGAAATAAATAAAGTGCACCAAAATTGACTCAGTCCATTCAAGAATTCTAAATGGACAATTATGTAACTCATCAATTAATTATTTGAAAGGATAATTTATCAATTAAATGCTGAAAAAAATAAACAATACATTAATGAGACAAGAACTTTTAAAACAGACCTACACCCACACGTCTATTTTTACCTGGAGTCTCCTCTCGAGTGGCTGAAGTAATATTACAACTGTGACAGAATACAAATACACTCTCTCTCTCTCTCTCTCTCTCTCTCTCTCTCTCTCTCTCTCTCTCTCTCTCTCTCTCTCTCTCTCTCTCTCTCTCTCTCTCTCTCTCTCTCTCTCTCTCTCTCTCTCTCTCTCTCTCTCTCTCTCTCTCTCTCTCTCTCAACCGAACCCCCACTCTAAGGGCCTTCCCGGTGTATTAGTGACTCATATTGTAATGCTCATGCTCTAGTCACTCTATTTAAGTACAACCACAGGCATAAAGTTTACAATCAGTAGTTTTATTTCAGTTTGTATTTTTCCAGTATCAAAAAAATAATAATTTTATATGGTTAAAGCCATCTAGTTTATGTACCTTTTTTAAAACACTGCCCAGCAACCATTTGGACATTTAATGACAGTTGAATGGTCATAACTGTGAAAGATATCACTGGAAGAAAAAAATAACCTTATATCTTAATTGTTATCCTTGCCTGAATTCAAACCCGGATCCTCCGAGTGAAAGTCATCGGCTCTACCAGCTGAGCCATGACAGTTCTTACTAAAGATTGAATCAAGTTTGTTGTTCTGCTACCGCCATTGTGCTCCGAGAGGAAGTCAATAGGCCAATCAGTTGGAGGGTAAGGAGCGGGAAAAACTTACCAATTAGAGGACAGAAAAGATCAGCCACAGGCCACGCCCCCAGAGTGCCAAAACTCCCAACAGCCACGCGAGCAGAATCAGAAATCCAGCGCACAGAAAGGCTGCCGCGTGCGCAGTGAAGCTGCCGTGTGCATGTTTTCCTCTGCCGTGTGCTCGTTGGCCAGCGTGCGCATGCAAGTTTGTCACTTGTGCACATCCTTGTGCACTCACAGACACAGTTTGCTCTCTCTCAGTGTACAAATGACCTCTCGCCATGTGTATTTTCACTCGAGAGGTTGTAACTTCCATGCGCGAGTCCCGTTCGCACGTGCGATGTGGACCTGTGCATGGGGAATATGCGTACACGGGTTTTGGCAGCCTTCTGACGCCATACAACCCATGTTCTGTCCCAGTCCATTACATGGTTTTCTCTTGTGCAGTGATCTGTTATAGCTGATTTCTTTTTTGTACTTTCAGCATCTTGTCTTGCTGCTCTTGTGCGTTTTCGACTTGTTTCTTTCTCACACTCTTTTCTATGTTCTAAGGTTCGTGTGTTCAGTTGGCGTCTGGTTACTCCTATTTATGTTTTATCACAGAGTTTGCAAGGGATTTCATTAGTGACTCCACACTTATGTCCTGCTGATATCTTGTCCTTTGGGTAATTTTCTAACTGTTGTGTGTGATCTTGTTGGTGTGTTTATGTTGGGTTTTTTCATTGTTTTCATTATTTTTTCTGTTATGCCTTTGATGTCTGATAAGGTTATCACTGGTTTTAGTTCTTGTTTTTCTGGTTTTCTGGTTCTTTGTTTTGGTTGTTGCTTTCCTTTCTTTATCGCCCATTTATTTAGCCATATTGTACGTCGGTGTACCTATGCTGTCTACTATTGGTCTAAGCAGGGTGTTCTGTTTGTGTATTTTTGGAGTTCCATAAATTCTTGGGATTATGTTTGCTGTAGGAATCCAGTATTTGTACATTTTTCAGTTTTTTTTTTTCTCATTTATTTATTTTTTGCAGTTATTTTGCCTTTTTCTTGCAGTGGTTTCAGTAATTTTTTCATGTTTTTAATGTTGTATGTTAGAACGTTTTAAAGTGTTTTTTCTGCATTTTTGTCCTCTAGCATCTGTCCCATTTGTTGTTTGTATTTTGTTTTTCATTATTACTGTAGGTTATCATTTATTTACAAGTACAATATTGATGTGTTTCATTTTGGATAGTGATGTCATGGCTGTTCTTCCTTCATTACTGGGTTGTATCTTGCTGTTCTTTAATATCCCAATGTGGAGGTTCCTCCAGCCATTTCTCAGTGTTAGTATTATTTAAATATTTTTTTCCCACACGCAGGTTTATTATTTCATTTGGTTGCAATATTGTAAGATGTTTACTAATGGGTGCACACATTTAGTAATTTATCTTATACTTAGTTTATTTGATCATTAACTATTTTCATTTGTATTCTGCTGAGATTGGATGGACTGGCAGAGAGAGAGGACACTCCGTAACTCCAGGCAGGAAGTGGAACATTCCATCTGGCTCCTGGAAGCAGGGGACTTGATCATGAAGAAACCAGAAACCAGAAGTTCTGAAGCTCTAATTGAGTTTACCAGATTTTGTTAGGAGGTATTAGTAAAACTTTTGTGGTAGTTATACTTTGTTGACTTGGTTTCCTAGGTTTATTTACTGTTTGTCTTAGTGTTTCCCCTGTCTCTCCCCTCCTCGTTGTCTGTAGGCTAGCCTTTGTGTATGAATTCCCCTGTGTGTCTCAGCTGTGGGGCAGTCTTGTTTGTTACTTTTAGTTAAGGTTATTGCCGTGGCCATTTTTTCCTTCAGGCCGGTATTTGTTTTGATTTTGGTTAATTATTTACAGAAATAAATTGAGAAGATATTCTTTTTATACCATTGTCCTGGAGTTTTACTGCTCGGTCCCTGACACCCAACTACACTATTTCGAAGTTCTCCTTTTTTTTTCCTTCATCTGTGATCTGTTGATATGCCATTTCTGTTGCTACAATACCTCCATCATATTGTATGTCTTCTGGTGTCATTGCAAGGTTTAAACCTTTTTTTTTTTCAAATATGCTTTCTTCTGCTTCTGTGTAACGTCACGAAGGTCCTCTAATTTGTGACAAAGGTCACATTTTCCCAGCTAGGTCAAGCTGAGTCAGACTGTAACATTTGGTTCAATAGATTAACCCAGGAGTCATGATGGTGGCTGAATATCACCCTTGTCTGCTGAATATATTATCCTTATCCTGCTGTTCCGTCCCAGAAGAAGGACACTTCAAGTTTCATAATAATTTAAATATTAATTTTAATAAGCCCTTTGACTGTATTACTGTTATTATAATCTTCATAAATAATATCTTGGTTCATTATAAATGTCTTAGGTGTGTTCTTGCTGTGTCTTTCTAAATCAATGCTTTCGTTCTTTTTAAACACAGAAACAGTTTTGTTTACCTGTTTTGTAGCTACAGTTTCGCCGACGGCTGCCGGCTTTTTCAGGCTGACGCTGATGGTGGCGCGTCACTTCCTTCTCCGTTTATCTGCGGGCAGCAGAGGACGTTGTCGCCCTCTACTGCCCGCTCTCCCCTCTCCGACGATGCAGTCCCATGCGTGGTCCAGCGTGTAAACTCCGTTGTCCCTGTTCATGGTCCCACATCCACGTCTCCTTATCTCTATTGCTTCCTTGATCCATCTTTTGTATTTTTGTTGTTCGGTGGTTATGATCCGTGTGTTATCCCAGTCCATTATATGGTTTTCTCTTAAGCAATGATCTGTTACGGCTGACTTTTTTATTGTACTTTCTGCTTCTTCTTTTGCTGCTCTTGTGTGTTTACGATTTGCCTCTTTCTCGCACTCCTTTCTATGTTCTATTGTCCGTGTATTGAGTTGGCGTCCGGTTTCTCCTATGTATGTTTTATTGCATATTTTGCATGGGATTTCGTAGATGACTCCACATTTTTGTCCAGCTGATATCTTGTCTTTTGGGTGTACTAGTCTGTTTCTAACTGTTGTGTATGGCTTTGTTGGTGTGTTTATGTTGTGTTTTTTCATTGTTGCTCTTATTTTTTCCGTTATGCCTCTGATGTATGGTAGGGTTATCACTGGTTTTGGTTCTTGTCTTTCTGGGTTTCTGGTTCTTTTTTTGGGTTGTTCTTTGCTTTCTGTTTTTGTTTGTTGTTTTCCTTTGTTTATTGCCCATGTCGGGTATCTGCAGGTCTTTAAAGCGTGTTGTATGTGTTTGTCTTCTTGTTTACGGTCTCTCTCTTCTGTTATTATGTTTGCTCGGTGATATAATGTTCTGATTACTGACATTTTGTGTATGGTGGGGTGTTCTGATGTCCATAATAGATATTGGTCTGTGTGTGTTGGTTTCCTGTATGTGTTTATGTTTAGGGTCCCGTCGGTCTGTCTGGTGATTTTCATATCCATAAATGCTATGCTGCCTTCTGTTTCTGACTCATAAGTGAATTTTATATTGCCTGTGTCGTCAATATTGTTTAAGTGTTGTGTTAGTGTTTCTGTTTGACCTTTTGGTATGATTTCCAGTATGTCATCCACGTAGCGTTTCCATAGTTTTATTTTGCAGTTTGGAGGGGGCGGTGGCTATGGCTTTTTGTTCCAGGTCTTCCATGAAAAACTCGCACAGGGTGGCTGATAACGGGTTGCCCATGGCGAAGCCTTCCAGTTGTTTGTATATTGTGTTGTCGTATGTGAAGTAAGTGGAGTTAGCTACTAGTCCTATCAGTTGTGCTATGTCGTCTGCTGTGAGGTTTGTCCTTTTGTGTAAAGTCTTGTCCTGTCTGATTCTGTTAACTACTACGTCTATGGTTTTTTGGGTTGGTGTTTTTGTGAACAGGGATGTGACGTCATGTGAGATGAGTATGTCATTGTCTTCTATTGTAATTTTCTTTAGTTCTTTTGCCAATTCTATACTATTTTTGCAGTGCTTTTCTTTAGGATGACGGTGAATAGAACTGAAGTCAAAATGGAACTGCTTAAAATGGCGTTGCCTTGTTTTATATCTCTGAATTGTTTTAAGTTTCAGTAAACGGGATTGGACACTTTAAGTCAACACCAGATTCTCTTGCGGCAGCCGAAGGCTCTGATTGGTTGGAGCAATGTGTCATGCGTTTCTATGGAGATGAGGATCAGTCTGTCTGTGCAATAGTCCTGTTTTCATCAAACATAAATCATGACATATTTATTTCACAGATCATTCACTTGATTATTGTTGATCAACAGCTGTTTCGAATAGCTTTAATCACAAATTAAGTACTTTGATTAAGTAAAAGCGTTCTTCTTCTCCTTCGGACTCTTCTCCTGGAATGTAAACAGTCTGAGGAACACCCGACCTTGGCGTTTTCATACACGGGTGTAACTGTGCACAGGGGGCAGCTGTGTGGAGCTGAAAATAATGAACTTCATAACCTTACACAACATAAACACACCAACAAAGCCATACACAACAGTTAAAAACAGACTAGTACACCCAAAAGACAAAATATCAGCTGGACAAAAATGTGGAGTCATCTACGAAATCCCATGCAAAATATGCAATAAAACATACATAGGAGAAACCGGACGCTAACTCAACACACGAACAATAGAACATAGAAAGGAGTGCGAGAAAGAGGCAAATCGTAAACACACAAGAGCAGCAAAAGAAGAAGCAGAAAGTACAATAAAAAAGTCAGCTGTAACAGATCATTGCTTAAGAGAAAACCATATAATGGACTGGGACAACACACGGATCATAACCACCGAACAACAAAAATACAAAAGATGGATCAAGGAAGCAATAGAGATAAGGAGACGTGGATGTGGGACCATGAACAGGGACGACGGAGTTTACACGCTGGACCACGCATGGGACTGCATCGTCGGAGAGGGGAGAGCGGGCAGTAGAGGGCGACAACGTCCTCTGCTGCCCGCAGATAAACGGAGAAGGAAGTGACGCGCCACCATCAGCGTCAGCCTGAAGAAGCCGGCAGCCGTCGGCGAAACTGTAGCTACAAAACAGGTAAACAAAACTGTTTCTGTGTTTAAAAAGAATGAAAGCATGGATCAGTATAAATGTATTTTTAATTACTGAAATGAATTATTATGCTGTGGGTCTAATTATGATTATGGTTGATGATCAGTAATGTGTGTTCTGTAACCAGAAGGTCAACTTCCACCTTATCCATCCAACACAGAGCTTATCCAAGGAAGGTAATCTGCCATCACATGTCTTGACTCGTGACCAAAGCTTTCTTGCTCTGAGAGTGGGCGTGTTCTGAGGGGTTTGTTAAAACTAACTTTCCAGCAGCAAAACTTCAGTTTGTGAACCAACCACCATCACTGAGGACAAGGGAACGGCCGCCCTGAAGCCTCCACCTGCTGTTCTGTCACGCCGATAGAATAGCTTTGAATAAACACACCTGTAACCAGCTGATGCAAAACTCCTTCAGAGTTATTGATTTTGAATTAAGTAAGACACAAAACTCCTTCAGAGTTAAGCCAGACACTCGACTGTGTACCCTGCGACATCTTCGGACCAGAGAGTCGGTTCCTCGAGTCTCCTCTACCGGACCGAGTACCTGGAGGCTTACAACATCCTCCCTTGACCTCTGGATCTTCACGAAGGGTTGTCTTGCTAGGTGAGGTAGCACACAGATCGTGTTTGATGCTGTTTCACTAAGTAACAACAGTTAGCTTCAAATCCATCATTTCCAACCCAGAACGCGCTTCTCTCTCTGAAAGAAACCTTCTGAGAATTCATCCACGCATCCAAGCTCTCATTTCATTTGAGCTTTCCATCCAGACACAGGTAAAGCTTTTAAAACAAGTTTAATATCAAAGCTGGTAAATTGTCATCCATGAATTGTCGTTTTTAATTGTCATTTATATTGTCGTTTCAAATCGTCAAGTTTAAAATTGTTAATAATACATTCTTCATTTTTAAACTTTGCCTCATTCTTTGAAATGAAACACAGAAAGATACAAATATTTCTGGTTATTGAAAAAGCAAAGATTCCTAACTTCTGATTCAAAAATAAACTTTTGCTATTAAATTTAATTATCTTAACTTAAACGTTAATCTTTGGATTAAAAATAGACCAAGTAGGTTGGTGTATGAAGTTCTATCGATTATATAAGTACCTAAGATTTATACATGATATAAGCTCATATGCTAATGTGCTTGATCATTCTCAGAATCTACAACTGACAGCAAACAGTGTTGATTCTAGTATGTAGAAATACGCTACATCTCTTTGACTGTATTGTGAAAGGTTACATACCCAGGAGTTTGTGTGGCGTCATCCTGTTTTTCTTTTTTTCATTTTCTTGTTGATCAATCTCATTAACTTTTTTATGTGTCATTGTCTTACCCTTATTATTATTATTATTATTATTATTATTATTATTTTTGTTCCATCATGTGTCCTTTTATTTGTTTATCTGGTTTCTCATCTAAATTCTTTTTCTTTTTCTTTCTTTTCTTTTTAGGTCCAGGTGTCTTTTTTCCAGTTCCTTTTCTACTTGTTTCTGTTTGGTTGTGATGTTTTTAATCCAAACCCTAATTCCTAACCCTAACCCAATAAAGAAGTCAGCTGTAAGATACCACTGCACAAGGGAAAATCATATAATGGGGTGGTGAGGAACACGGATCATAAACACAGAACAACAAAAATACAAAAGGCCATTAAAGAGGCCATATAAATAGACACGGGTCATCAGTGAAAAGAGTGTGCAGGAAGGTGTCACCCTCTGTGGCCCGCTGCTAAACGGTGAAGGAAGTGATGCCACCAATCACGGCACAGCGCTGAGAAAGGCTACAGTGATAGTTGAACTGTCAGCAAAAACAAGGTAAAACAACACTTTTGCTGTGTTAAAAAAAGGTCTGCATTACAAATGAACAGTTTATTTCAGTGCTGTAACTTAATAATGATCACCCTGGAACAAGGACACATTTCCTAACCTTGCAGTGTGATCTTGCTACCTTTGAGGAAACACCCAACTGTTTGGTACAATTGAGCTGAGTGGGAACTCGGTCTATTAAAACTGTGGAGCCCCAGGAGGTCCAGTAACAAATGTGGAGTTCACCTTCACCTCCTAAATGGTATCTGACTGAGTTTTGGACATATTTTTAACCTCGTGCAAAAGATCTGAGCAGCAACAAGAATTTTAACCCAGTTGGAATAATGATCAAACATGTATGAATGAAATTCTGCTAATTATCAGAAACTTTACTGAAAGAAGCAAGAGCAGTGAGCCATGGTGCAAGAAGGCTTGACTTTGTTTGATCTAGCTGGAACTTAAAAACACTAATCGTACTGGGCCCTGGTAGTTTTCAGATTGCAGTACACGTCTGAGGGAGTTCATGAATTTTTCATGCTTTGTTCCTGTGTCCAATTTTAGCCTAAAACACGTTGTTCAGAGCACATTTGCCCTATTCTCATGGTAATGATGATGACCCACATGATCATCTAGCAGAGACAGATGTGAAGCATTACCACAGGTCACAGAATAAAACCCACATCTCATTGTCTCGTGCTGGCCACCTAAGCAACGTGAGATGCTTTTCATTAAGTAATGGAACTAGTAGACCAGATCTGGTCCTGGCCCAGTAGATCAGATCTGGTCCTGGCCCAGTAGATCAAATCTGGTCTTGATTCAGTAGGTCAGATGTGGTCCTGGTCCAGTAGATCAGATGCAGAAGATGTGTGTGTGTGTGTGTGTGTGTGTGTGTGTGTGTGTGTGTGTGTGTGTGTGTGTGTGTGTGTGTGTGTGTGTGTGTGCACATGTGTGTGTTAACGTCATTAAAAATAATCAGATCTGGTCCTGAAACTTTCAAAAATTTCATGAGGAACTAAACATATTTCTGAGTCTAAAACAATTATCCAGGTTTTCCAGAAACAGTTCCCAAGTTTAATAATGTTATAAGTGTAAACCATTTATATGCTACACCTTAATAAAATGGGAATGGGTTAATGTCCTGTTTGTGTTACATTAGTATATGTGAGGGGGCAAATCCAACAATAATAAAGCACACCATTGTTTTTCTTGTGAAACTCCCAATGTTTGATGTGTCACATGACCCTCTTCCTATTGAAAAAACTAAAGTTGGATCCAAGATGGCCACCATGGTCACCACCCATCTTGAAGAGTTTGCCCCCTCACATATACTACTGTGCCACAAACCGGACGTTAACATCACCAACCATTCCCATTTTATGAAGGTGTGTCCATAGAAATGGCCCACCCTGTATTTGTGGAATTCCATGTATGTTGTCTCTTCTGGTGATATCCCATTTCACCACTCTAGATTTCCCCTGGTGTCTCTATCTCTGCTGCCTCTCTGTAGAAAGGGCCACAGGAGACTGGGTAAGCTGGGAGGTGTATCAGCCCATGTTAAATGCTTCATGGCATCCTTTCCTGATCACTGCTCATTCCCATGTGGACTTTCATTGGATTATTACTAGTTTCATGTCCTGGGGCTCCCTGGAGCATCAGCAGATCTGAGCTGTGGCTCTTGGCCTTACCTTACAGCATCCATCATTACCTGCCACATCTCCACAGTGGATCTCTGCTGGATAAGTGGCAGTGGTGGAGGCAGACAGTCAGACAGCCTAAACTGTCGATGACTCAGCGGATGCACAAGGGGCCTTTGAACTTCGCTTATTTAAACAGGACCCATCAACCTCCTGAAATCCTGCGTCCTCTAAAGAGGACATTGCCTTCTTACATTATAATGTGTTATTCTGCTCAACTTAGAGCTGCTTGTATTATTTAAGATGGCTTGATGTTCATTTCAACCTTTTTGTGTTTTTATTAATTAGAAGATTTAAATGATTACAAACAGATGCTGGTCTGAATAGTAAAAATGTTCACGCTCAAAATAAAAACAAAAACTTAACTTGGTCTTATAAGGATATCCTGTACTGTCTACACACATTTGTGTCCATGCTTTGTTTTAGGAATTTAGTGCCTTGAAACCCCCAACCGTGCTGCAGGAGCAGCAACTCTACTCCAAGCCTCTCCAATATCTGAGCAACTGAACTCATAGCAACCAATCAGAGGGTGAGTGGGCGTGGCCAGTATTAGCTTGTTTTTTTTCCTAAAGGGAATGATTCAACATTCTTGGCTGGGCTTGGCATTGACTGCACTGACTGAAGTGTGGCAGAGCTGGGCTGTATGCTGCTTGTTGAACATCTTGTTCTGGAGCTGTGGCTGCAGGAAGCTTAAGTCATGGGGGACACAAGTGGAAACATATCAAGTAGACTCTGGTGAGCTTGGCGACGTAGATCTGTCAGGATTTTCCAATCCAAGAGTTCCACCATCTGTTTTCTATCAGAAGCTAACGCAGGAGATAGGTGTAGGAGACTATTTTCATGTTCAACCTGCATGAAGAACTCAGAATGACTGATTATAATCAGAAGTAAGCATTAAAAGGTGCGTTTTCAGTGATCTACACCATTAAAAACTGTATTATATAAATTGTACTTTAATTTGCTGGCATGTCTTGTCTAAAACCACTCACTAGCACGGTTATCAGTTAACATGTAATGCATCTTTCCGACAGAGAAACATTGATTGTAATGATAAGAAGCCTAAGCCATGCCCATCTACTTCTGGGTGAAGAAGTGACTTTCTGCAGACTTTAACGTCCTTTTAATCTTGTCAATAAAGACTAGAACATTTCTTCCACTGCCTCCTGGTTCAGTCCACCGGTGAGCAAGCATTTGAAACCATCCTCTTGTGAGTGATATCTGACACAACAGCTCTTTTAAGAGCCACCACACAGCCTCAGATGCTAAATAGGCACTCCAACTTCCTGCCATCACCTGGAGATAACCCAAACTAGAAGGCTCATACTCAGAGCTGGCTGCAAGCTCCGGTAGGTCCAAACAATCAGCAGTGTCCATCTCGACCTCCTGACCCCTGGATCGAATGGGAATCTTCACATAAGTGCCACGCTGAGCAGGAGGTTAGGGCCCAAAAACGCAGAACACACAAGACAGGAGCAGATGTAAATAAGTAAATCCTTTATTTAAAGGAGGAGGCTTGATCCAGCGGTCCAAAAACAAAACAGAAGCTCAAAACTGAGCATGAACTCAGGCAAAACTCTGGAGGGAACAGAACAACGTAGACACAACAATGGACCGACAAACACTGAAGGACAAGACAGGGTTTTTAAAACAAAGAGCAGTGTTGGGAGTAACGCGGTACAAAAGTAATTAATTACTGTAATGCATTGCTTTTTGCTGTAATGTGGTAATGTAAGGCATTACAGGGAAAGAAAATGGTAATATTTACTCGGTACAATTGTCAGTAACGCGGTAATTACAATGCATTTTTAAACCCAGAATCAAGATGCGTTTCTTAAAAATTCAAATTGCGGGAAACCCGAAAAAAGTTCCAGTATCTGCATATATTACATCATTTATGGACTCAGCTTTGCGGGCAGAGAGGACGCAGTGGTAACGGCTCAACTACTCCAGCTGCGTCCTGCACGCGGCCGCTGTAACATTCACAAAATCGCTCCACTAAAACAAAATAATTCACATGCGATCGTTCATATCAGCGCATGTTCTCTGGTATTCTGTACTTTTCTGACGTGCTTTGCCTCATCTGAGTTAATCTGTGCCCCAGTGATTTCAACTCATTGCTGCTGGAGCGCCGCGCATGTGAAGATCCCTTTGGCTGATTAGTTAGAAAGTAGGAAGTCTAGGAAACGGGTTTTCTGGAAGACGGAGAAAACATGCAGCATGCAGGATGGTTAGAGAGAGAAAGGGCAGTAAATTATTCAAATAAAATCAAGAAAACAAAACAAAGTGCTTGAAAAGAAAAAAATGTAGGTAGATTTATCCCCAATACTCATTTTTACCAGTGAAAAGCAATAATATATAAGCATTTAATATTTATACATGTGATAGAATCAGATCACCCCAGAAGTCAGTCCCACATCCAGGGCCGTATCAAGGCATTTGGGGACCAAGGCTAAATAGACTTGGAGCCCCCACCACCCCACTCGCCGCTCAGTTAATCTAAGATGGCAGCATGCTGAGAGTACAGATTGTTGTTGCTTTTATTACATAAACAATCCTTCTAAAGAACTGTTTTTAACAGCAGTCCTAGCTCAGACACCACATCACCTTCCACCGGATGTGTCATGAGTTCACCAGGCATCAGATTACCAAACTCATACTGAAGTTGTTTTGTTGAAAGTAACTTAGAGTAATGCAAAAGTAGTGTAATGACTTACATTTTAAAATCAGTAATATTGTAATGTAATGAATTACTTTAAAATGAGGGAAACAAGTAATAAATAATGCATTACAGTTTTGAAGTAACTTGCCCAACACTGACAAAGAGGGAGGTGATCAGGGGAACAGGTGACAGGTGTGAGGAGTGAGATCTGGAGGGAAGGCAGGCGCATACAATAACCTAAATGAGGGGAAAGAAACAAGCAGGATGGCAGATAAACCTTAACTTATAAAACATAGATAAAACTAAACCTAAAGACTGAGGGCAAAAATTAACAACTAATAACTAGATGGATGAGGAGGACTAAAATAAGATTGACTAGGAATTATCAGGGAGTGATTAGGAGGACACCTGAGGGAAGTCTAGAGAAGGCTGGGGATAATAATGGGACACAAGAGGAGAACCTGGAGTGAGAACAGGAGGAGGCTGGGGACAGAGGGACACAGAACATGACACACAAGGGTGTAAAGACTCGGCAGAAATTCTGTCGGATGGTTTTAGAAATAAATTTGAGCTCATCAAACCATACAGCCAAATAGATTTTATAACCCAGACACCACAATCTCTCTCAGGCTGTGAGGTTCTGTGTGTGTGTGTGTGTGTGTGTGTGTGTGTGTGTGTGTGTGTGTGTGTGTGTGTGTGTGTGTGTGTGTGTGTGTGTGGTTCCTCACCTCTTCTCCTCAGGTGTGACAGGCAGGCCGCACCAGGTGCCATTGATCAGAGGCAATTAAGGTGGAGCACTTAAAGCTGGCCGGAGGAGGAAAGCAGATGCCAGATGATTAAGCCACACAGCTTGGTAATCAGGTCAGCTCTGTGTTTCCTTGCGCTTCCCAGTGTTTCTCTCACAAGTAATGTTTTGTCTCGCAGTCGTCCCGACCTTCTGAGTTCCCAGGATCTCCCAGCGTCTTCCCTGAACCGTGGTGTCTGCTTCACCCAGTGCTCCTCCTGGCTGCTGTGCTTCAGCCTTTTCATCCACGCCCTGTTGGATCCTCCTCTTCTCCACCTGCCTGTCCACCCTCGAGCCTCCAGCAAAATCTCAACCTCAGCCTGCCACACTCCCACACTGGACCTCACCTCCTCTCCAAACACTCCTCGCCACGCAGACCAGTAAGCTCACCCCCTTCAATTCTTTTATCAGAACAGTCTCCTTGCTCCTCGACTCACCTTCTGTTTTCCCCTTCAGAACCGCCTCTGCAAACCCGTCCAGAGTTCCTCCACCATTTTGAGAACCCGCTGAACTTTTCAATAAAACTGTTAAACTTTCTTCTGTGTCCGGGTGTGTTCGCTCCAGAGTCTCTTAGAATCATGACAGAATCATCTGGCCATTCAGACTCTGCGGCACACCTGCGCACTGCTCTGTCCGAACAAGGCATCCTGTTGGGCCGACACGAAACGGCTCTCCAGAACATGTCTCAGCAACAGGATACGTTACTCCAAGGAATGAATCATCTCACTAAACTCTTTCATGATCTGAGTTCTAGGCTCCCCTCATCTGATCCACAACCGTCGGCACCAGTCCCGGTCCGCCGTGATCCTTCAGCATCGTCCGGTTTCCGTGATGCGGTTTCTCCGACTCCTAATCCGTTCTCTGGCGAGTTAGGTAAGGCAAAGGGCTTTCTATTGCAATGTTCCTTAGCTTTTGACAGCAGTCCCCACTCTTTTCAGACAGATGAGAGTAAAATTTCATATGTCATCTCCCTCCTTAATGACAAGGCTCTGCTTTGGGCCCAGGCTACTCTTGGCTCCGACAGTCTTTCAGATCACTCATTTGACTATTTTCTCGAACAATTTAAGCAGACTTTCTGCCCAAAAATTAGCGAGGAACAAGCCACCAAGAGATTATGGAATCTAAAACAGGGTAGTAGATCAGTAGCTGAGATGACAGTCGATTTCCGCATTTTGGCTGCGGAATCAGGTTGGAACGGTCCCGCGCTGAAAGGGGCGTTTCAACATGCGCTTAATGAGAATCTGAAAGACGAGTTGGCCAGCAGAGACGAGCCCGACACCTTGGATGAATTAATCAATCTCGCTATAAGGATCGACAACCGTCTTAGAGAGCAAGCAAAACTTAGAGGTCCGGGTCCCCGATTCCCTGCTCCGCGTCGGGCTGAACTAACTGCATCGCCGTCTCCTCTCGGGGTTTCGGCTCCGCCCCTTGTGTCCAGCGCACCGCCAAACTTGCCTCCCTCTGAGCCCATGCAGATCGGCCGTGCTCGGCTTTCTCCGGCGGAGAGACAGCGTCGTATGGAAGCTCGTTGCTGCCTATACTGCGGTTCCCCTGACCATTTCATTGCAGCCTGCCAGCTCCGCCCAAAAGAGTTTGCTCGTCAGTAAAAGTGGGGGTACTGACGGGCAACCTAAATAAAAGTAATCTTCGCCTCACGCTTTCCGCCACCATCCAAATTAATTGTCTTCAGGTCCAAACTAGTGCCCTCATAGATTCTGGTTCAGAGCAAAATTTAATTAGTGCTGGTTTTGTTCAACAACATTGCATTCCCATCCTAGAGCTCGATCATCCAGTGCAGGTTTCTGCATTGGATGGTTGTTCTCTTGCTACAATCACCCATCAGACTGAAACGGTTAACCTAGTGGTTTCTGGTAACCACTGTGAAAAAATTACATTTTTGGTTTTCCCAGTCAATGATTCACCTGTAGTTTTAGGTTACCCCCTTGGTTGTCCCAGCACAATCCCTCCATCAATTGGTCCCAGGCCCGTGTGGAATCTTGGAGCCCTACCTGCATTCGCGAATGCCTCCATTCTGCCGTTCCCATTCAGGTTTCCTCCGTCCCAGAACATTCTGAGCCCACTGATCTCACTAACGTCCCCACCGAATACCATGATCTTCACAGGGTTTTTAGTAAGGAGCGTGCCCTCTCCCTTCCGCCTCATCGGCCCTATGACTGTTCCATAGACCTTCTCCCAGGGGCCCCTCTTCCCTCCGGTCGTCTGTTTAGCCTCTCAAAACAAGAACGTGAGACTATGGAGGAATACATTAACGATTCATTAAAAGCAGGCATCATCCGACACTCCACTTCCCCCATGGGAGCAGGCTTTTTTTTCGTGGGGAAAAAAGATGGAACCCTGAGGCCCTGCATTGACTATCGTGCCCTGAACAACATCACCATAAAGAACAGGTACTCCCTCCCTTTAATTGCTTCTGCTTTCGAGCCTGTCCAGGAAGCTCTATTTTTTACCAAGCTTGATCTCAGGAACGCTTACCATTTGGTCCGGATCAAGGAAGGGGATGAGTGGAAAACAGCGTTTAAAACACACATTGGACATTTTGAGTACCTGGTCATGCCCTTCGGCCTTTGCAACGCCCCAGCAATATTCCAAAATCTGATAAATGATGTACTCCGGGATTTTTTGAATGTCTTTGTTTTTGTCTATCTGGACAACATTCTAATCTTCTCCAAATCATTCTCAGACCACCAGGTCCACGTCCGCCGAGTCCTACAACGCCTCCTGGAAAACAACCTCTTTGTGAAAGCTGAGAAATGTGAGTTTCACACACGTTCCATCACCTTCCTTGGTTACGTCCTCGGGGGTGGGCAGGTGAAGACAGATCCAGAAAAGATCAAGGCAGTAAAGGATTGGCCCATTCCAGAGTCGAGAAAACAACTGCAGCGATTTTTGGGTTTTGCTAATTTTTATAGGCGGTTCATTCGCAATTTCAGCATTCTGGCAGCCCCATTAACTGCTCTCACCTCCACTAAGCAGATTTTCCGTTGGACCAAAGACGCAGACCAGGCTTTTCTGTCCCTTAAGCAGAAATTTGTTGATGCTCCCATTCTGGTTACACCTGACAGCAAGGCCCAGTTCATTCTGGAAGTGGATGCCTCCAACACTGGCGTGGGGGCAGTCTTGTCTCAACGTTCATCTGCTGATCAGAAGCTCCACCCCTGTGCCTTCTACTCCAAGCGTTTCACCCCCACTGAAGGCCGGTATGACATAGGGGATCGAGAGCTTCTGGCCATCAAGCTTTCCTTTGAGGAGTGGAGGCATTGGCTCGAAGGTACCGAGTTACCAGTAATCGTTTGGACTGACCACAAAAATTTGTCATATCTACAATCGGCCAAGCGTCTAAATCCCCGACAGTTTCGTTGGTCACTGTTCTTCTCCCGTTTTAATTTTGTTATCACTTACAGGCCAGGCACCCGAAATGTCAAGCCAGACGCTCTTTCACGCCAGTTTTCACCCGACGATCCCTCTGAAGCCCCAGAACCCATCTTACCGGCCACATGTTTGGTGGGCAGTCTCACCTGGGACATTGAGAGACAGATCCACAAGGCCCAGGAGACTGAACCAGACCCGGGTGGGGGTCCCCCTAACCGACTCTATGTCCCCGCAAGTGTCCGGTCCCAGGTCATCCGGTGGTCGCACTGCTCCAGGTTCTCCTGCCACCCAGGGGTGAGTCGTACCATAGCCTTTGTTCGCCGTTACTTCTGGTGGCCTGGCCTGAATAAGGATGTCACGAGCTATGTTACTGCCTGCACTACTTGCATTCGTAGTAAGAACTCTCACCGTCCACCTGCTGGGCTCCTGCAGCCTCTTCCAGTTCCAGCCCGACCATGGTCCCACATCGCGCTGGATTTTGTAACAGGTCTCCCCATCTCCAAAGGCAAGTCAGTCGTCCTCACTATAGTAGATCGTTTTTCTAAGGCATGTCACCTGGTCCCGCTGTCCAAACTACCCTCAGCTGCTACTACCGCTCGACTTTTGTTTCTCCACGTGGTCCGACTACATGGCATCCCATCTGAGATCCTTTCAGACCGCGGACCCCAATTCATCGCCAAAGTGTGGAAGGACTTCTGTCGCTCCATTGGGGCTGAACCCTGTTTGTCTTCTGGCTTTCATCCCCAGACGAACGGCCAATGTGAGAGGCTCAACCAGGAAGTCGAGGACACCCTCCGTTGCCTCTGTGCCGATAACCCTACATCATGGAGCCTCCACCTTCCTTGGGTTGAGTAGTCTCACAATACTCACGTCTCTGCCGCCTCAGGTCTGTCTCCATTTGAGGCCTCACTCGGGTATCAACCACCTCTCCTTCCTGGCACCTTCCCCGATTCCATCACTCCCTCTGTCCGTTCTCACATGATGGCCTGCAAACGAGTTTGGAACCATACTCGGTCCGCCCTGCAGCACACCTCAGCCCAAAACAAGAGGTATGCTGACCGGCGTCGCATTTCAGCCCCCGCATACTCCGTTGGGCAGGAGGTCTGGCTGTCATCCCAGCATTTCCCGCTCAAGGGCGCTCCCAGGAAATTTTCTCCCCGGTTTCTGGGCCCTTTCCCTATTGCTGCTATCATCAGTCCTTCAGCTGTCCGTCTGAGACTCCCTAGCCACCTTCGTGTTCACCCAGTTTTTCATGTTTCCCAGATCAGACCGGTATCCTCGAGCCCCCTGTTCCCTCCTGCCGATCCCCCTCCGCCCGCCCGGGTTGTTGATGGCCATCCCGCCTTCTCTGTGTCCCGGATCCTGGACGTCCGACCTCGGGGACGTGGTCGCCAATACTTGGTCGACTGGCTGGGTTATGGTCCTGAGGAACGCTCCTGGGTTCCTCGTTCTGCTATCCTGGATCCGTCCCTCATCCGTGATTTTGAGCGGTCTGTTGCCTCGACCTCTCGGGGTCGGCCGCCGGGTGGCGTCCGTTGAGGGGGGGGTACTGTGAGGTTCTGTGTGTGTGTCTGTGTGTGTGTGTGTGTGTGTGTGTGTGTGTGTGTGTGTGTGTGTGTGTGTGTGTGTGTGTGTGTGTGTGTGTGTGTGTGTGTGTGTGTGTGTGTGTGTGTGTGTGTGTGTGTGTGTGGTTCCTCACCTCTTCTCCTCAGGTGTGACAGGCAGGCCGCACCAGGTGCCATTGATCAGAGGCAATTAAGGTGGAGCACTTAAAGCTGGCCGGAGGAGGAAAGCAGATGCCAGATGATTAAGCCACACAGCTTGGTAATCAGGTCAGCTCTGTGTTTCCTTGCGCTTCCCAGTGTTTCTCTCACAAGTAATGTTTTGTCTCGCAGTCGTCCCGACCTTCTGAGTTCCCAGGATCTCCCAGCGTCTTCCCTGAACCGTGGTGTCTGCTTCACCCAGTGCTCCTCCTGGCTGCTGTGCTTCAGCCTTTTCATCCACGCCCTGTTGGATCCTCCTCTTCTCCACCTGCCTGTCCACCCTCGAGCCTCCAGCAAAATCTCAACCTCAGCCTGCCACACTCCCACACTGGACCTCACCTCCTCTCCAAACACTCCTCGCCACGCAGACCAGTAAGCTCACCCCCTTCAATTCTTTTATCAGAACTGTCTCCTTGCTCCTCGACTCACCTTCTGTTTTCCCCTTCAGAACCGCCTCTGCAAACCCGTCCAGAGTTCCTCCACCATTTTGAGAACCCGCTGAACTTTTCAATAAAACTGTTAAACTTTCTCCTGTGTCCGGGTGTGTTCGCTCCAGAGTCTCTTAGAATCATGACACAGGCCCTGTCCACACGTAGCCGGGGATCTGCCAAAACGTAGATATTTTTCTGTTTTGGCCTGTCAGCCACACGAAAACAGAGTTTTTTTCACACGAAAACGGATCTTTTTAAAAACTCCGGCCAAAGTGAAGATCTGCGTTTTGTCCGTTTTGGGTGTCTGCGTGTGGACGGACAACACCGGAGTTTTAAGGTCCGCAACGTCAGTTTCAGCGACAAAAAAATGCTGACATCTCGTGTGCGACCTGTGTTTACACTAGCCGACAGCATGGAAGCCCTCAGAGCTGCGCTCGCTTTATCAATTGTCCAAGCGCTTTTTGCTTGTTTTTGCAAGCGGAATTACTGCTCCTTGCGGAAGACCACATATGAAGGACGAGGTTAAGAACGGGGGAAGTACTGCCGCCTACAGGTCTGGCATGTCCTTAACAACGCATTTATCCGGGTACGTGTGGACAGAGTTTTTGGAGGGGCGGATATTTGTTTTTTTTAAAAACCCAGCTACATGCGGACTAGGCCTCAGATACGTCTAAGGTTTTGCAAAAACATCTAGCTCACGTTCCATCATTTCATTCATCATCTGATATATGCATAACTAGCATTTCATTCATACTTTGTCATGTACAATTGTTTAGTTTAGAAAATAGAATTAAAATAATTTTTATATTCTTGACTGTCATAATTCATATAAAGTGTGTTCCCTGAAAATTCAAAGAAACTAAAGTCTTCTCATCAAACCTTTAAAAGACCAATCAGATTGATATTTCATATTTATATGGAATATGGCTCCACTTTCAGGTGGAGCATCAAAGGTTCTGCTTTAATGTCACGCCTGATACAAAAAACTTTATTATCAGTGTTTTTGGATGCTTTTTAATTGCAGACAGTCACGGAGAAAGAGGTGAAAGAGGAAAGAAGGGGCAAAAGGAAGAGGTGGGGTTTGTTTCCACAAAAATAACTCCGATTCAAATCTTGACTGATTGGACCCGCCTCTAATTCTGGCCTCCTTCCAATAAAAGCCCGAACCAGGATGTGCTTGATTAAATAAAGGCCTGGGCCTCTATTAGAGGATTTACAGTATACAGTGGGGCAAAAAAGTATTTAGTCAGCCACCGATTGTGCAAGTTCTCACACTTAGGTCAGTAATTTACATCATAGGTACACTTCAACTGTGAGAGACAGAATGTGAAAAAAAATCCATGAATTCACATGGCAGGATTTTTAAAGAATTTATTTGAAAATCAGGGTGGAAAATAAGTATTTGATCACTTCAAACAAGGAAAATCTCTGGCTCTCACAGACCTGTAACGTCTTCTTTAAAAAGCTTTTCTGTCCTCCACTCGTTACCTGTATTAATGGCACCCGTTTGAACACATTATCTGTATAAAAGACACCTGTCCACAGCCTCAAACAGTCAGACTCCAAACTCCACTATGGCCAAGACCAAAGAGCTTTCGAAGGACACCAGGAAAAGAATTGTAGACCTGCACCAGACTGGGAAGAGTGAATCTACAATAGGCAAGCAGCTTGGTGTGAAAAAATCAACTGTGGGAGCAATTATCAGAAAATGGAAGACATACAAGACCACTGATAATCTCCCTCGATCTGGGGCTCCAAGCAAGATCTCATCCCGTGGGGTCAAAATGATCATGAGAACGGTGAGCAAGAATCCCAGAACCACACGGGGGGACCTGGTGAATGACCTGCAGAGAGCTGGGACTACGGTAACAAAGGTCACCATCAGTAACACACTACAACGGCAGGGTGAAGGCTGAAGCCAGTGCATGTCCAGGCCCATCTGAAGTTTGCCAGAGAGCACATGGATGATACAGCAGAGGATTGGGAGAATGTCATGTGGTCAGATGAAACCAAAGTAGAACTTTTTGGTATAAACTCAACTCGTCGTGTTTGGAGGAAGAAGAATACTGAGTTGCATCCCAAGAACACCATACCTACTGTAAAGCATGGGAGTGGGAACATCATGGTTTGGGGCTGTTTTTCTGCTAAGGGGACAGGACGACTAATCCGTGTTAAGGAAAGAATGAATGGGGCCATGTATCGTGAGATTCTGAGCCAAAACCTCCTTCCATCAGTGAGAGCTTTGAAGATGAAACGTGGCTGGGTCTTCCAACACGACAATGATCCCAAACACACCGCCCGGGCAACAAAGGAGTGGCTCCGTAAGAAGCATTTGAAAGTCCTGGAGTGGCCTAGCAGTCTTCAGACCTCAACCCCATAGAAAATCTGTGGAGGGAGTTGAAAGTCCGTGTTGCTCAGCGACAGCCCCAAAACATCACTGCTCTCGAGAAGATCTGCATGGAGGAATGGGCCAAAATACCAGCTACTGTGTGTGCAAACCTGGTAAAGATCTATAGTAATCGTTTGACCTCTTTTATTGCCAACAAAGGTTATGTTACAAAGTATTGAGTTGAATTTTTGTTATTGGCCAAATACTTATTTTCCACCCTGATTTACAAATAAATTCTTTAAAAATCCTGCCATGTGAATTCATGGATTTTTTTCACATTCTGTCTCTCACAGTTGAAGTGTACCTATGATGTAAATTACTGACCTCTGTCATTATTTGAAGTGGGAGAACTTGCACAATCGGTGGCTGACTAAATACTTTTTTGCCCTACTGTGTGTGTGTGTGTGTGTGTGTGTGTGTGTGTGTGTGTGTGTGTCTGCTCTGTCTTCTCGATCCCCAGTGAGTCGTGGAGTATGGCTGCTTATACTGAGCCAGGATCCTCTGGAGATTTCTTCCTGTGAAAGGGGAGTTTTCCTCTCCACTGTCGCTGCATGCTTGCTTAGTATAAGGATTGCTGTAAAGTCACTGCTTGAGATTACTCTTGTCGTGATTTGGTGCTATATAAATAAACTTCAGTTGTAACTTGAATAGAGAATCAGGACATCCTACACACTTGCACTGCTGGACAGGAACGCACAGTTGAGGGGTACAAGTGCAAGTATTGACACTGGCCTAAACGTGTATGTGTTGTAGTGCATGAAAGCCATGGAATGCAAAGGTCAACACACTGGCCAAAGACCTCTCCACTCTGCTTGGGAAGCCATGCTTCCCAAACCAAATCATATGCTGCTTATGACGTCACCATCTGGGAAAAGAGTCATAACAATCCCATCTCCTGAGTCCCTTATCTGGCCGGCTCTTTCAGAAGACAGAACTCTGACTTTTAACACAAATAATCTTATTCTGGCTCTTACAATGATTTTCTCACTTTACATGTCATTTGCACTTGCATAGAACAATGAATGTTTTATCTTAAGGGATTGGGGGACATTGAGTCCGAGTGGGCCTTGTTCCACTCTGCGATTGTCGAGGCGGCTGTTGCTAGCTGTGGTCGTAAGGTGGCCGGTGCCAGTCGTGGTGGCAACCCCCGTACCCGCTGGTGGACACCAGAGGTTCGGGGAGCCGTCAGGCTGAAGAAGGAGGCCTACAGGGCGTGGCTGGTCTGTGGGTCTCCGGAGGCAGCAGACAGGTACCGGATAGCCAAGCGGGGTGCAGCAGTTGCAGTTGCCGAGGCAAAATCTCGGGCGTGGGAGGAGTTTGGTGAGGCCATGGAGAAAGACTATTAATCAGCTCCAAAGAGGTTCTGGCAAACTGTCCGGCGCCTCAGGAGAGGAATGCAGCAACTCGCTCACACTGTTTACAGTGAGGATGGGGAGCTGCTGACGTCAACTGGGGCTATAGTCGGACGGTGGAAGGAATACTTTGAGGAGCTCCTCAATCCCACCAATGCGCATTCCGAGGAGGAACCAGAGCTGGGAGGCCTGGGGATGGACTGTCCGATCTCGGGGGCAGAAGTTGCTGAGGTAGTCAAACAACTACACAGCGGCGAAGCCCCGGGGGCGGATGAGGTTCATCCTGGGTATCTCAAGGCTATGGATGTTGTAGGGCTGTCATGGTTGACACGTCTCTACAACATTGCGTGGTCATCGGGGCAGTTCCTAGGGAGTGGCAGACCGGGGTGGTGGTCCCCATCTTTAAGAAGGGTGACCTGAGGGTGTGTTCCAACTATAGGGGGATCACACTCCTCAGCCTCCCTGGAAAGGTCTACTCCAAGGTACTGGAGAGGAGGGTCCGATCAATAGTTGAATCTCAGATTGAGGAGGAGCAATGTGGTTTTTGTCCTGGCCGTGGAACTGTGGACCAGCTCAATATCCTTGCAAGGGTGATGGAGGGGGCATGGGAGTTTGCCCAACCAATCCACATGTGCTTTGTGGATTTGGAGAAGGCTTATGACCGTGTCCCCAGGGGCACCCTGTGGGGGACGCTCCAGGAGTATGGGGTGGGTGGCTTTCTGTTAAGGGCCATTCAGTCCCTTTACCAGAGGAGCGTGAGTTTGGTCCGCATAGCCGGTAGTAAGTCGGACCTGTTCCCAGTGAGGGTTGGACTCCGCCAGGGCTGCCCTTTGTCACCGGTTCTGTTCATCACTTTTATGGACAGAATTTCTAGACGCAGCCGTGGTGTGGAGTGTGTCGAGTTTGGTGGCAGGAGAATCTCGTCTCTGCTTTTTGCGGATGATGTGGTCCTCCTAGCTTCATCCAGCTCTGACCTTCAGCTCTTGCTGGGTAGGTTCGCGGCCGAATGTGAAGCGGCTGGGATGAGGATCAGCACCTCCAAATCTGAGACCATGGTTCTCGACCGGAAAAGGGTGGCTTGCCACCTCCGGGTTGGGGGAGAGGTCCTACCTCAAGTGGAGGAGTTTAAGTATCTCGGGGTCTTGTTCACGAGTGAGGGTAGGAGGGATCGGGAGATCGACAGGCGGATTGGTTCGGCGTCTGCAGTGATGCGGACGCTGAGCCGATCTGTCGTGGGGAAGAGGGAGCTGAGCCAGAAAGCCAGGCTCTCGATTTACCGGTCGATCTACGTCCCAATCCTCACCTATGGTCATGAGCTTTGGGTAATGACCGAAAGAACGAGATCGCGGATACAAGCGGCCGAAATGAGTTTCCTCCGTAGGGTGGCCGGGCTCAGCCTTAGAGATAGGGTGAGGAGCTCGGACATTCGGGAGGGACTCGGAGTAGAAACGCTGCTCCTCCGGATTGAAAGGAGCCAGTGCAGGTGGTTTGGGCATCTGGTCAGGATGCCTCCTGGACGCCTCCCCGGGGAGGTGTTTCGGGCATGTCCTGCCGGCAGAAGGCCCCCGGGTCGACCCAGGACACGTTGGAGAGGTTACATCTCCATTCTGGTCCGGGAACGCCTTGGGGTCCTGCCGGAGGAGCTGGTGGACAAGGCCGGGGAGAGGACGGCCTGGAGCTCCCTAGTTGGGATGCTGCCCCCGCTACCCGGACCCGGATAAGCGGAGGAAGACGAGACGAGAGACGAGACGAGACGATTTAATAATGTCTTGATTGCTTGACAGTAATGAATGAATCAACAATAACTGTTTATTGTTCAAATGCATTATTTCAGATGTTAAATACACCAAACAAATCTACTTGATGATTTAATGATGATTTTATTATCAGTTGTGTCACCTTTTAATATCATTATATTAACAATGACAGTTACATCATCTTTAGATCTCACATAGTAGAGACACATTTTCTTATAAGCCTCTTTGGACGGCTGTGATGTTGAGGGACTTTTGTAATGCCTCCTACATTTTCTGGCCTCTGATTGGTTCCACACAAATCCTTAAAAGAGGGAGTCACTTCCTCTATCAGGAGTTCCTGCCAAAGCGCTGAATAAACACCCCTTGTGATATCCAACAGATCCCACAATAGAACACGCTTTAGCGGCGTAGAACCACCCTTTTTCTGAACCAGAACAATTATTATTTGTTTTAAACTGCAATGACTCCATCAGCCACCCGCAGTCACCCAAGGTGTATCTCATGGCCAGCTGTGCAGATTCAGAGGAAGCTACGGCCTAATACATCCAGAAGTCAAACGCCTCGCTTGCCGAGGAGACTCTGTGCCAGCCGGATCACAGAGAACTCTCATCACACCGCAGCTCTGCTCACTGGCATTGGGTGGGTTATTAGACTTTTAATAACATATCAGATCATGTTTCACTAAAATGTGGTTATTGTGACCACTTACAAAACATTACAGTGCCAGTGATGTGCAAGTCATGAATGAATCGTTCAGTACTGGAGAATCACTTTACTGACTCGTGATTCATGATTCACACTCCCAACTGACTCATTTTACTGACCTGTCCCTGGTACTGTTAGCAAACAAAATTCCTTAGTAGAAATATAACTAGCTAACCATTAAAACTGTGGAAATCACAGCAGCCAATTTGTAAACAAAAACATTTCGATACCTGCTCTGGGCTGGAAGAAAGAACTCTGAGTCACCCAGTCGAAGCTCACGGTACTACATATGACTCAGTGACCCCGAACCCAGGTCTCAGCTCAAACGAGTCACTCAGTGACCCACTCAGCTAGCAGTTCAACCCCCCACCGCCACCCCCACCCCCCACCCAGGTCCCATCTGCAGAAACTCTGGCTTGTTACCATAGAAGAGTCATGTAACCATATTCAGCAAAGATAATAAACAGACTAAAGAAAAATACAATATCTCAGTTCCACTACTATGTTTAAAACATACATTTCAATGTATAAAATGAACAGTTTTTTTTTTTACAATCACTCATGTTAGCAATAGAATTCACATGGAAAGAGGAGCAAATTAAGCAACTGACTCAGTGACTCAAAAACCAGATTCTTTTTGGTGAGTGACTCACTCCAACTTGATTCAGTAAAAAGAATCAAGTGTACCATCATTAGCTCATACATGGAACCTGGCTTTGTCTGATGGCTGGTCTATTTGTGACGTTGAAATCTGTGATGTTGACATTTCTGATCCGATGCTGTTGAATTACAACCAAACTACTCTGCTCTGCTCATCAGTTCAATTCAATTCAATTCAAGTTTATTTATATAGCGCCAAATCACGACAAGAGTCGTCTCAAGGCACTTCACATAATAAACATTCCAATTCAGGTCAGTTCATTAAGCCAATCAAAAATAATGTTTCCTCTAGAAGGAACCCAGCAAATTGCATCAAGTAACTGACTAGTGTCAGACTCTTTACAGCAATCCTCATACTAAGCAAGCATAAAGCGACAGTGGAGAGGAAAACTCTCTTTTAACAGGAAGAAACATCCAGAGAATCCTGGCTCAGTATAAGCAGCCATCCACCAAGACTCACTGGGGATCGAGAAGACAGAGCAGGCACACACACACACACACACACACACACACACACACACACACACACACACACACACACACACACACACACACACACACACACACACACACACACACACAAAGTAATGTGTCCATAGTTATATTGTGATGTCTTAGTAAATATTCTATTTGGTGAGAGATAAACTTTATTGTATTTATCCTAGTGGATCTATAATTAAACGGATAAACTAGTAGTAGCACATCCAACGTCAAGGAAAGCAAAAAGTTATTATCAGGAGAGGGAGTATGTTTAAGTGGTTAGCAGCAGTGTGCTAGACGATGGCCCCCTCCATGAGGCCACCACAGCTCAGCAGAACATCGTTGAAGCTTCTTCTGGGGAGAAAAACACTTAGAGAGAAAATAAAGTTAACAGCTGAAATTGCAGAAAATAATACAGTTAAAGAGCAGATAGTAGAAGAAAGTAGTAAAGTGTGAGAAGTGGTCAGTGTATCCTCCAGCATAACTACAGAGATAACTCAGGATAATCTATCCTATTTAGATGGAGGCATGTTGGAGACAGGGCAAGGGAGAGCCGTCTTTACCGACTGTACACTCCACCTCCCTCTACTCCCCCATTTGTCCAGATTTGGGCTAACATCAGATTTTAACCATAGGCCCTATCAAATAAAAATGTTTTAAGCCTAGTCTTAAAAGTAGACAAAGTGTCTGCCTCACGGACTAAGACTGGGAGCTGGTTCCACAGTAGAGGAGCCTGATAACTAAAAGATCTGCCTCCCATCCTAATTTTAGATATTCTGGGAACCACCAGTAAACCTGCGGTCTGAGAGCGAAGTGCTCGGTTAGGAATGTATGGAACAATCAGATCACTGATGTATGATGGAGCTTGATCATTAAGAGCTTTATATGTGAGAAGAAGGATCTTAAAATCTATTCTGAATTTAACAGGTAGCCAATGTAGGGAAGCTAAAACAGGAGAGATTATCTCTCTTTTTAATTCTCATCAGAACTCTAGCTGCAGCATTTTGGAAAAGCTGAAGACTTTTAACTACAATCTGTGGACTTCCTGAGAGTAATGAATTACAGTAATCCCGTCTTGATGTAATAAATGCATCAACTAGTTTTTCAGCATCACTCCTGGAAAGAATGCTTCTAATATTAGCAATATTCCGAAGGTGGAAAAAGAAAATCCTACAAACCTGTTTAACCTGGGATTTGAATGACATGTCCTGGTCAAAGATAACATCAAGGTTCCTTACTTTGTTCTCGGAGATTAATGCAATGCCATTCAGGTCAGGTGATTGGCTAAGAAATTTCCTTTTCTGGATTTCTGGTCCAAAGATGAGAACTTCCGTCTTGTCTTGATTTAAAAGCAAAAAGTTTAGAGTCATCCAATATTTTATGTCCTCAAGACAAGCCTGTAATCTACCCACCGATTGGGTTCATCAGGGTTAATGGATAAATATAACTGAGTATTGTCAGCATAACAGTGGAAGTTTATCCCATGCTGTCTTGTGATTTTATCAATTGGGAGCATATATATAGTAAAAAGAATCGGTCCAAGCACTGAACCCTGTGGTACTCCACAAGTAACCCTGGAGTATGAAGACGATTTGTCATGTACATTTACAAAATGCAGTCTGTCAGACAGGTAGAATTTAAACCAGCCTAGCGCTGTTCCTTTGATCCCTACAACATGTTCGTCTTTCTAAAAGAACATTGTGATCAACTGTGTCAAAGGCAGCTCTGAGATCTAACAAGACTAGAGCAGACATAAGATTCTTATCTGAGGCCATGAGAATATCATTTGTAACTCTCACTAATGCAGTTTCAGTGCTGTGATACTCTCTAAAACCAGACTGAAATTCCTCAAACAGAGCATTAGTGTTTAAATGATCACATACTTGGATGGCCACCATTTTCTCCAGGACTTTGAATAAAAATGGGAGGTTAGATATTTGTCTATAATTCATTGGGTCATCTGGATCCAGAGAAGGCTTCTTAAGTGAAGGTTTGATTACAGCAACCTTAAAATATTGTGGTACATATCCATTTACTAAGGATAGATTGATTATATCTAGAATGGGGGAAGTAACCAAAGGAAATGCTTCTTTAAATAATTTGGTTGGGATTGGATCCAAAATGCAATTTGAAGGTTTAGATTAAGCTAATATTTTTGATAACTCTGAAAGCTCAACTGGATCAAAACGGTTCAAGCACAGATGAGGTTCTACAGTCACCTCTGATGCTGCCTCACTTACTGAGGACGAAGAAATCGCATTAGGGAGGATGCTAAAGATTTTGTTTCTAATAGAATTAATTTTACTTGTAAAAAATCCCATGAAGTCATTGCTGTTGAGGGCTAAGGGATTAGATGGCTCAGAGCTATGATTCTGTGTAAGTTTAGCAACTGTACTCACAAGAAATTTAGGATTATGCTTATTCTCCTCAATTAATTATGAGAAATAAGCAGTTCTAGTTTGTCTAAGCTTATTTTTATAAAGCACAAGACTATTTTTCCAGGATAGGTAGGCCTCCTCATGGTGCGTAGAGCGCCATGTTCTCTCCAATTTCCTAGAGTTTTGTTTTAAGGCTCGTAAATGAGAGTTAAACCAGGGAGCCAACTTCCTGTCCCTAATTACCTTCTTTTTTAAAGGGGCTACATCATCTAATGCCACACGTAAAGAGGAATTAACATGATGAACTAAGGCATCAATTCGTGAGGGGCTAGAACTGAAAATATTGCCCTCTGCTGCATGCCTCTGAGATGCTGAGGACAGTAAAGATGGAACAGTTGATTTAAAGGATGCAACAGCGTTGTCAGATAGAGACCGATCATAGTGAAATTTACTTTCGTGTCTCGAGAACTCAGTTATAAAAAACTCAAAGTTTATCAGAAAGTGGTCCGAGAGGACTGGATTATGTGGAAAGATTGTTATTTGCTCACACTCTATGCCATAAGTCAGCACAAGGTCTAATGTATGATGGCAGGAGTGGGTGGAGCTATGTATTCTTTGAGTAAAACCAATTGAGTCTAAGATATTACTAAAGGCTATATTGAGGCTATCATTTTCAATGTCCACATGAATATTAAAATTCCCCACTATAATGACCTTATCAGTATTTCGCACCAAATCAGATAAAAAATCATAGATCTGATCCAAAAACTCAGAGTAAGGGCCTGGTGGACGATATAAAACTACAAACAAGAGTGGTTTTACAGTTTTGCAATCTGGATTAGGAAAACTAAGAATAAGATGTTCGAACGAACTGTAACTATTAATCTGTAAGGGACTGATTAATAAGTTCGAATGAAAAATAGTTGCTACTCCTCCTCCTCGCCCTGTACTTCGAGCAATGTGATGATTTAAATAATTTGAAGGAGTCGACTCATTTAAGCTAACATAGTCCTCTTGCTGCAGCCAGGATTCTGTGAGAGAGAGCAAAGAGATCTGATTATCACAAATCAACTCATTAACTATCAAAGTCTTAGAAAAAATAGATCTAATGTTCAAAAACCCACATTTAATTTTTCTAGTTTTCTGCTCAGTTGAATTTGTTCTAATATTTATGAGACTTCCATGATTTGCTTTATTAAGCCTGATATTTAATCAGTGTGATTTTGGCCGTGGGCAGGACACTGTCTCTATGGGGTAGTGGGTGGGTAACAGTACAGAAGCTGCAGAGGGGTGGGTTAAACTACGACTCTGCTTCCTGGTCTGGACACTGGGTTGTCATGAAGGACTAATAAAACTGGCCATGTTCCTAGAAAGAAGAGCTGCACCATCCAAAGAGGGATGGATGCTGTCTCTTTGCATCAGACCAGGTTTTCCCCAAAAAATGTTCCAATTATCAATGTAGCCCACGTTGTTTTCAGGACACCACCTAGACAACCAGCGGTTGAAGGACAGCATGCGGCTAAACATGTCATCACTGGTCCGATCAGGCAGGAGGCCAGAGAAAATTACGGAGTCCGACATTGTTTGTCGCAAACTTACACACCGAAGCAACATTAATTTTAGTGACCTTCGATTGGCATAACCAGGTGTTGTTACCACCAGCGTGAATAACAATCTTACTGTATTTACGCAGTTTCAGGTAAGATTTAATGTCGCCCGCTCTGGCCCCAGGTAAACATTTAAATATGGTTGCTGGAGTCTCTAATGCCACGTTTCTGACTAAGGAGCTGCCAATGATCAGAGTCGGCTTATCAGTGGGTACGTCACTGAGCGGGGAAAATCTATTAAAAACGTGGACGGGTTGGTGGTGGCCCACGGGCTGGGTTCTATGCTTCCTGCGTACCGTCACTCAGCCGGCCTGAGGTCCCGGCTGCTCGGGTTCTGCTGGAAGATCGCTACGGGGTTGTTCTGAGCTAGTTATCCCCGCGCTAGCTAAGTAGCTACGGCTGTTTACGGGTTTTTCAACAGCGCGGAGCCGGGACCCCAATTCCGACACGCTCGCCTCCAAAGCTACAAAAATGCTACATTTATTACACGTACCATTATCACTAAAGGAGGCAGAGGAGTAACTAAACATCTGACACAGAGAGCAAGAGATAGGAGACGGAGAAGCAGAGACAGAAGTAGCCATAGCCGTGCTGAGGCTAAGCTAACTGGACGAGCAAACTGTTCAACACCAAATAAACTGCGTGCAAACTCAAATGGATCCCTAAAAGCAGGGTGAAACAACAGAAAATGTGTGTTTTAGCGTGCATATGTGCTACAATAACTCAGAGATATCCTAGTACAGAGAAATTAAATCAGTTTTAGCAAGCTCCAAACACCAAACAGCTACACGTAGTGCAACACTGAAAACAGGAAACAGGAAACACCTTACTGCCAGGTGCAGCCAATCAAACACCAACCCAGCCACACTAGACAGCTGCTGACGTTCACTTGTTTAACTAAGCTTGACATTATTACTCGTTTTAAAAAGCTTCTCATAAAACCAAGCTTGTCAGAGCTAAAACTGACTGATTGCTAAACGATAACAGCCCTTAGGTGGATGTGCAGCAGGGCTCAAACGTGAAGCTAAGCCCCAGGTGATCTTTAACGGACGTGCTGTCAGATTGATGTTCATGAAGTAAAAAAATATTCATCAAGCTTTGTTGTTACATTTTATTCACGGGTATAAATTCTATCATCATGCAATTTGGACGAATAAGAATACAGTTAGTACTATGGTAGACTAAATCACTGCTGTATAATACAGGAATCACAGAAAGGGCAGATTGTTGATGTTAAAACGGTTGGAATGTGAAATGCACCATAGAGAAAGAGAGGATGTTCTGCTGTGTAGGAGCACTTTCTGCTGTTGTCAGTAAACATTTTTGCAGCCTTTTTCTATCATGTACATGCAAAATAATAAATAAATAAATAAATGTTGCTAATTCTCATGCATTGAAGAAGCATTACAGTGATATTTGAGACTGCCTTTACTTCACATGTTCTCAGGCCACACACCTCCAATGTCTCAAGCTGATAGAACAAGTGTGTGTGTGTGTGTGTGTGTGTGTGTGTGTGTGCGTGCGTGCGTGCGTGCGTGCGTGCGTGTGTGCGTGTGTGTGTGTGTGTGTGTGTGTGTGTGTGTGTGTGTGTGTGTGTGTGTGTGTGTGTGTGTGTGTGTGTTGAACAACCTTGACAGATGTGAATCTAATTTTGTGCACATTTACTATCTCTGCTTTTACTTCCTTTGAAGTCATCATGTACTTTGTGTTAATGTGTTTTTCTCACCTGCTCCATCTTCAACACACACACACACACACACACACACACACACGCACGCATGCACGCACGCACGCACACACACACACACACACACACACACACACACACACACACACACAGCACCACTAGCAGGGAGGTCATCATGTTACTGAGGATCTCGTCCACACTGGGTTAAAGATGGAGGCGGATTGGTGCTGCATCTGCAGTGATGCGGGTGTTGTACCGGTCTGTCATGCCGAAGAGAGAGCTGAGTCAGAAGGCAAAGCTCTCGATTTACCGGTCGAGCTGCGTTCCTACCCTCACCTATGTTCACGAGCTTTGGGTAGGGACCGAAACCAAAGGGTGGCTGGGCTCTCCCCTAGAGATAGGGTGAGAAACTCAGTCATCCGGGAGGGGCTCAGAGTTGACCCGTTCCTCCTCAATGTCGAGAGGCATTGGGCCTCTGGTCAGGATGCCTTCTGGACGCCTCCCTGGTGAGGTTTTCCGGACATGTCCAACCAGTAGAAGGCCTAAAGGGAGACCCAGGACATGGTGGAGGGACTATGTCTCACACCTGGCCAGGGAACGCCTTGGGATTCCCCCGGAAGAGCTGGCCCAGGTAGCTGGGGAGAGGGAAGTCTGGGCCTCTCACCTTAGGCCGCAACCCGACTCCGGATAAGTGGATGAAAATAGATGGAATGAGCAACATGTCAATGGATGTTTCCATTGATTATTGGGAAAAACGACACATTATCACTTTAATTAAGCTGGACTAAAAATGTTCCAAAAGGAAACTTGTGCCTCATGGTGTCCTCTAATAACACCCCAAGGCTGATGTTCGAACTGTGAAGTATTTCAGTGGGCACCTCATAAAGGGCTAACACAGACTTCTCCAAGTGAACTAAAACATGCAGGAATACATACATGAAAATATCTTGTTACTTTATTTTCCCTTGAACTGATCTGTCAAGAAAATGAAGTTTTTGCTTGAACACCTCCAGATGCTGCAGACATAAATGGTGCTCCTGGTTTTAAACTCTACCATAAGACACAACCAGCCCCAGTCAAAGTGTTCTTCATCCGTTAATTGAAAATTCACAGGATTCTGTCACTTTAGATCTTTTAGATATTAACTGAGCTGCTGACACAGTAGACCATCAACTCTCCTTTACCTCTACGGGGTTTAGGGTCTGGGATCTTTACAAAGAGACGAACACGCTTTCTACCTTTAGAAATCAGGAGGAAAACACTAAAGCTAACTGTTTAACTAAATGATTAACATTTATATGATGCAACAGTGTTAAATATTCAGGCACCATGTGAGGAAGCTATCAGCAGAACCCTCGGCCCATCCACAGAGCTAATGATAAATGACTCGCATGTGTATAGCGCCTCTCAGAGTAAAGACTCCAAAGCGCTTCACACTACAGTGTATCATTCATCCATTCACACACACATTCACACACTGATGGCGATGAGCTACAATGTAGCCACAGCTGTCCTGGGGCGCACTGACAGAGGCGAGGCTGCCAAGCACAGACGCCACCAGGCCCTCAGACCACCACCAGCAGGCAAGGTGGGTTAAGTGTCTTGCCCAAGGACACAACAGCAGGATTCTCTGTCCGGAGCCGGGATCGAACCTGCAACCTTCCGATTACTGGACAGCCAGCTCAACCTGTTGAGCTACTGCTGCCCTTAAACGTGCTGATGTCTGGTGAACAGCTTCTAAATTCCAAACTTCATATCAGGATCCATTTGTTTTCTTTTGGCTCTTTTCTGTTTTTACACACATGACCAGCTAGAACTTTCCACCTGCTGCGTCAGAAACTGCCTCTGACTGGCTGTTTTAATCTGTACTCACCCATGTAATGACCTGGGCCAGGCAGGTATCAAACCCATTGAGCTTGAGCCGATTGCTGGCTTATGAAGTTAGCGCTGACCCCTGGTTTGAACCCAACACAACAAGAAGCAACGTTTCCTCTCAGGGACACATAAAGCGACAGATTCTGTTAAAAGTTTATTGGATTTCGGCACGTATCACACCACACTCACCTACTGTGATAAATGACATTTTGTCTGCATCAAAGGTAAAGAGACACCAGAGGATTCCTAAACCTCCCAGCTTCACATCAAGCTGCCTCAGGAAGAATGTTACCGTGTGCTGAGAGGTTGGCGGTGACGGTAAAACATGAGGACGGAACGTGGAAATCATCTGAAAATGAACTGTGGTGGGCTGCATCAGCACTGTGGAAACGGCTCACAGATGGGGGGGGGGGGGGGGGGGGGGGGGGTTGGGGTCTGAGGGCCAAGGAGTGGGGAACCCTTTGGAAGGAAGATAACAAGAGATTAGAGTTTTGGTAGAAACATCATTGCAGCAGTCACGTTAATGAACACCGCTGACTGCAAAAGCAATCAATTACAGCTTGCATCATCACCCAGAAAAAGAGTTTAATTATTTTTGGACGCACTCTGTTGCACTCAGGAAACCTCCTGGAGTGTGCTCAGGCTGACAGAATGGATGCTGGCAGGGAAGCTGCTGGGATGTGGTTTCACTGGTTAATGGCTGTTGTACTGGCAGCACATGTGGTGTTTACCGAGCTGAGGTCTGAGCAGGACATGTGACAGTTCCTCTGTGTTCAGTCTGAATCTTTATTCCGCCGGCTCTCTCATCCCCTCGAACTACAAAACAAACCCAAACAAAAAGTGTATTGTGAGAATGATTTGTGGTAACTGTAGTGCAGTATCAACTTTTCAGCCAGGCGGGCAGGCAGAGAAACACTTTGAAGGACCTTGGAGAGTAACAGAAAACCTAAAACCAGTGGTTCCAACACATTGGAGCTAATCTGTATGGGACCTAATGACCGCTAGAGTCTGGACCCTGGTCAGGAACCGGTCATATCTGGACCGGCCCAAATGTTCTATTAGATTCTGTCGGACGCCCCCACCCAACCACTGATGTTCTGTTTAACTGAAACACACCCGGTTGGTTATTTTTGACGCCCTCATATAATAACGCAGCTTTGGGGTAGAGTGAGGCTGATTCATGGATGTCTCACATCTGCACCCTTACGCTGTCTCACACCCAGGTTATTATTGTGTTTATGCTGGCGTAAAAACAAATGCACTGGATTTGTTGAGGCATGAAAAGTCAATTACATTTATCAAGTTTCAATGGAAACTTTTTTATTCAAGGAAAAACAAAATAAAACAACACGAGACTGGCAGCAGCGAGTGGGTCTGACTGGTTAGATCTTTTATTATACGCTGCAGAAACAGAATTACATTGTTCACTAAAGAGTCAAATGTCATAGAAAAGCACATCTGTGTCACCGGTTCTACATCTCATGTTGTCTAGGCAACAAGAGGGGGGCTTTATTCTAAAACTCAAGGTAACCTTGAACATTCGTCTGTTTTTGTCTTTGCTCAACTGTCACAATGAACACAAATGCATAAATAAGTTGAGCTGAACGAGGGTTTTTACATCTGAAATAAACAGGTGTCCCATTCCCAGACATCTGGTCCTGACTCATCTGGTGTCAGCTGCAGGAAGCCAAAGGAACAGCTGATCTGCTCATTGGCTTTAATTAAAGGCGACTGCTTCATGCGGTGGCTTCCACCTCTACCCCTGCTTTGTTTTCAGCTGTAAATAAACTGTTTATTTAATTAAACATGGCACCAGAGCAAAGGTAGATTTATTTGTGGCAGGGCACCCAGAATTTAATTAGGACATCGCTTCTCTGATCTAGTTGTAAAACATTTTTATCACAAACTTGTAAATCGTTTTCTTCTAAGAGTTTAACAGCAGATATTAAACTATTTTACCATTAACTTGAAAGGAAACAATAGAAGTTACTTTCTTCACTTAATCATTTATTTCCAAACCTTAGAAGCAAACAAATGAGAGAGTGAAATTGTCACGATCCGCCCCTGCCTTCCTGTGTCTCTCCTGCCCTGATTAGCCCTTATTGTTCTCACCTGCCCCTCGTTAACCTGCCCATGTGTTCCTGATTTCCCTGTGTATTTATACAAGTCAAGATTCGAGTCAAGTCGAGTCAAGAGTTCCTGTGTGTCGAGTCAAGAGTTCCTGTTCCCCGAGTTGAGTTCCTGTTCCACGAGTCAAGAGTTCGAGTTCCCCGAGTCCAGTGTTCTGGTGTTCCCTAGTCTCCTGTGTTATGTGGTTTGTGGGCGTCTGGTATCCGCCCCTTAAGGGGGGGGGGGGGGGGGGGGGTGTACTGTCACGACCCGCCCCTGCCTTCCTGACTGTGTCTCTCTCCTGCCCTGATTAGTCCTTATTGTTCTCACCTGCCCCTCGTTAACCTGCCCATGTGTTCCTAATTTTCCCTGTGTATTTATACCTCCCTCCTTGTACCAGTCGTAGTCGGATCATTGTATGTGCATGTTCTTGTTTTGTCCTGTCGCTCCCGTTCCACCATTAAAACCATTTTTATTTTTCATCCGTGCCTGCTCTCCTGCCTCCTGAACTCTCCACCGCACATGGTCCATCATCTCCACTCCTCCCATCATGACAGAAATGTCTGCCTCTGACCCTGTTAACACCGCAAAGGGCACCGATGGAGGTTCTCTGCTTCCCCCCACATCTTCACAATCCTGCATGTTAGTGAGACTCTGGGTGAGTGTCTCTGTGTTTGTCCTACCTGTCCAGGGTGTGTCCAATCCTACACCTGGAGACAGGCTCCGCCCACCCTAGCTCTCGCATGGATAGGAACAAGGAAGCTGCAGGTCAGACACTAGTGATGATTCTCAGAGAAACTATCTGTGAGGTTCACACCTGAAAACTCAGACTCATAAATGATCCAATCATAGATAACTTCTGGTGAAGACCAGGTTTGGTTGGACTAGAGGGCCACATCAAATGCTTCACCTGCCTGGAGAGAAGTATCATGTTTGTTGTCCGCAACAGATGACGAACCACATAAATGTATAAAATCATCAACATGAAAACAGGAACAAATTAAACTCAACATTTGCAAAACATAAAAGTAGGTTTGACTATGACAAACTGAATAAATGATTCCTGTTGCGGACGCACTTCACCCACAGTCAGCAGTCGGTGGACATGTCAGTCTGTCTGGAAGCTGCACGGATTCTGGTGCTCCTCCATTCTGCTCTCAGGATGAATGAGGATAGATTCTTTGGAACTAGCTGTCATGATCTTCTGGTCTTTAGTTAGATTCGTTTTCCCTCATCTCACCTCTCCTCTCTGTGTGACCGTCACACCTGAGTTTAAAAGCTCCCCACTCGTTTCCTGTAGTTTTAGTCAACATGCTCGTTCCTTGTGTTCTTAACAAGTACTTGTTGATTTTGGTTCCTGCTCCTTCTCCTGCAGCCTGGGTCCACCAGCAGGCTGTCCCAGGAACAGCTTGGTTCTTTAGTTGATTTTAAACTTAGACCTAAAATGAAATTTGAGCTCCAACAAGGCGAGTCCCTAACAGCTGAAAAGCTCTCGATGATCAGCTGGAGGACGGAGCGTCTCCCAGGTCTCTGTTCAGGACTTCAAACATCGTCTCATCAAAGAAAACCTGTGGAGAGTGTTAACAGTAACACAAATGTCTATAATGACCCTGTCATGACCTGATGTTTTGACATGACCTGATGAAACCTGAAGTTCCCGTTGCTGATACTCACCCCTCCCTTTGGGCAATGTTTTTCTGCGCAAAGTTCCTGTTTTGTGCCGAACCAGTAGCCGCTTCCTGTTCTAATCTGTTAGAAAAGCACATATTCAAATAAGATTGCTCAAATCGAAAATGTACCGACTTGTGACCCATCCCTGCTTGAACTTGTGACGCATCCTTGCTTGAACGAATAAATACAGCTGTGATGAAGCCGAGAATCAGAACACTTCTGGCAGCAGCTGAAGCAAGTCGGTTGACCTTGCATGAGAGCTGTCGTGTTCTCCCTCTGCAGCGGTGAATCTTGTCTTGACTGGTTTTTTGACTCCAACATCAACTC